>NW_004444173.1:1782280-1783414 GCF_000243295.1 Trichechus manatus latirostris
AGAAAAGATTGTTTGTAATATTTCAATGTTTTGGGTTTTGTTAAGGCTTGCTTTATGGCCTAATATGTGGTCTATTCTGGAGAATGTTCCATGGGTGTTGGAAAAGAAAGTATACTTGGCTGCTGTTGGGTGCAGTGTTCGGTATATGTCTATGAGATCAATTTGGTTGATTGTAGCATTTAGCTCTTCCGTGTCTTTATTGAGCTTCTTTCTGGATGTTCTGTCCTTCACTGAAAGTGGTGTGTTGAAGCCTCTTACTACTATTGTGGAGCTGTCTATGTCTCTCTTCATAGCTGTTAGAGTTTGTTTTATGTATTTTGGAACCCTGTTGTTGGGTGTGTAAATATTTATTATAGTTATGTCCTCCTGGTGTATTGACCCTTTAATCATTATATAGCGCCCTTCCTTATTCTTTGTGGTGGATTTTACTTTAAAGTCTATTTTGTCAGAGATTAATATTGCCACTCTTGCTCTTTTTTAAGTGTTGTTTGCTTGATATATTTTTTTCCATCCTTTGAGTTTAAGCGTGCTTGTGTCTTTAAGTCTAAGGTGTGTCTCTTGTAGGCAGAATATAGATAAATCATGCTTTTTTATACAATCTGCCACTCTCCGTCTCTTTATTGGTGCATTAAGTCCATTTACATTCAGCGTAATTATTAATAGGTATGAGTTTAGTGCTGCTATCCTGATATGTCTTTTTGTGTGTTGTTCACAGTTTCTTTGTCTCAATTTTCTGTGCTGAGTCGTTTTTCTTTACGTATTTTTTTTTCGTCTTTTTCTTTGTGGTAGATTTCGTGTTTGCTGGGTCTTTACGTTTTTCTACTTTTTTATTTTGATTTGTAGGATTGTTAGAGTCCTTTGTAGTTACCTTAATATTTACCCTTATTTTTCTAAGTTTATATGAGTCTTTTAATACTTCATACCACCTTAACTTCCCCTCCATATAAAAAATCAATGTCTCCATTTTTTAAGTCCCTCTTTTTTGTTTTAATATTATTCTTTTTTACATATTGATATCTGTTTCCTTATTTTCAATGTTTTAGCTTTGATGTAATTTCGATTTCTGTATCTGAGTCAATATCTGGTTGCTCTGTCCTGTGTTCTAGTCTTGTGTTGTTAGCTGGTGTTATTGAT
>NW_004444173.1:1783514-1786401 GCF_000243295.1 Trichechus manatus latirostris
ATTTTTTTTTTTCCTTTTTTTAAAATTGTACTCCAGATGAAGGTTTATAAAACAAACTAGCTTCTCATTAAACAGTTAGTACACATACTGTTTTATGACATTGGTTAACAATCCCAGGACATGTCAACGCTCTCCCTTCTCGACTTTGGGTTCCCTGTTACCAGTTTTCCTGTCCCCTCCTGCCTCCTAGTCCTGGCCCCTGGGCTAGTGTGCCCCTTTAGTCTCGTTTTGTTTTATGGGCCTGTCTAATCTTTGGATGAAGGGTGAACCTCAGGAGTGACTTCATTACTGAGCTGAAACGGTGTCAGGGGGCCATACTCTAGGGGTTTCTCCAGTCTCTGTGAGGCCAGTAAGTCTGATCTTTTCTTGTGAGTTAGAATTTTGTTCTATATTTTTCTCCAGCTCTGTCTGGGACCCTCTATTGAGATCCTGGTCAGAGCAGTCAGTGGTGGTAGCTGCGCACCATCTAGCTGTACTGGACTCAGTCTGGTGGAGCCCATGGTAGTGGTGGTCCATTAGTGCTTTGAACTAATCTTTCCCCTCTTCTTCATTCTCCCTTGCTCCTGAAGGCATGAGACCAGTGGAGTATCTTAGATGGCCACTTACAGGCTTTTAAGACCCCAGACACTACTCACCAAAGTAGAATGTAGAACATTTTCTTTATAAACTATGTTATGCCAATTAAGCTAAATATTCCCTTACCCACAAAACCACATATTCACTGTAACGAAATTTCTGACCAATATCATCTTTCAACCAAAGTTACGAATTCTTTCTTTCCTGTTAGAAGCCAGGTTTGCATAATTTAAATTTCAAAAGATGTGGCTGAGTGGAGGGGCAGAGACCATCTTGTGACCTGATAACAGTTTGATCTCAGTGAAAGAGGGTGGACAGGATTCTATCAATTATGTTAAGATTAGGCTATGGTTGATCTATATTTCTCCCTCATCTTCTCTTTAAGGAAACCCTAGTGGCATAGTGGTTAAGAGCTACGGCTGATAACCAAAAAGCTGGCAGTTCGAATCCACCAGGTGCTCCTTGGAAACCCTATGGGCCAGTTCTACTCTGTCCTATAGGTTCACTATAGGGTCTCTATGAGTCGGAATCAACTGTTGTAGAGTAAAAACATCACAAAGTTTAGTAAAGCAAAAAGAAAGTTTTATCCAGCGTATATTCAAAAAGGCAAAAGTAGAAAATTGGACAAGCATGCTGCCACAGTCATGTCTGCTCAAGTCCAAGGAACATTACAGAGCCATCAGTATATATTAACATTACAAAATGGGCAAAACCATTGGAAACGTCACCTTTTCACAGATTGGCTAGAAACTGTGAGCCTACGTTTTGAATCGTCTTTCTTAATCATTGGTACAAGTTTCAGTAACAACAGTCAAGAGGGTCCCTCATTGGTCCAACAAATCTATTCATTAAATGCTAATAGTAAAAGAGTGGAAAGTCTTTTGTGTTCTGTTTGATTGGCTTTATGTGAAAGATTCCCTGAAAGATATTTTTCTTCCCTACAAGATAATTTCCAAGATTGTCCAATCTATTGTCTTTATCTCAGGTGCAGATGATGTGTCTTTGTGGCTCCTTGTGAGTCCAGCTCCAGCTGAGTCACATTCTCTATACTCAAGGACAGGGAATAATAACTCCAATATTATTTCCTAAATCACGACTTGAGGGCAACAGCTTTTATTTTTTCTTCTCTTTAAAAGCCTTATTGTATCTAGCTTCTTCTTCAAGCCATTTGCTTTTTCTGGAATCAAAATGATTTTCCTACATGCTTACAAACTAACTGCTCAGAATAAACTTTGTGTTCAAATTTTGTTGAGTTTTGATTATTTATTTTTTATTATTGTAATTAAATGAAGTTTACATTTCAAGTTAGTCTCCCATACAGAAATTTTTTTTACATACATTGTTATGTGACCCCAATCGCTCACCCCATTTTGCGACAACACACTTCTCCCCTCTGCCCCTGATTCCCCATGACCATTCAACCAGCTCCTAACCCTCTCTGCCATCCCATCTCACCTCTGGACAGAAGCTGCCGCCTTGGTCTCTTGTATCTACTTGACTAAGAGGCACACTCTTCACAAGTATCACTTTATGTCCCACAGTCCAGTCCACTCCCTGTCTGAAGAGTTGGCCTAGGAAATTGTTTCAGTTCTGGGGTGATAGAGAGTCCAGGGGCCTTGCTTTCTGGGGTGTTTCCAGTCTCGGTCGGACCATTACGTCTAGTCTTCTTACTAGAATTTGAATTCTGCATCCCATCATTCTACTGCTCCATCAGGGACCCTCTGCTGTGTTCCCTGTCAGGACATTCATTAGCGGTGGCCAGGCACCATCTAGTTCTTCTGGTCTCAGGCTGATGAAGTCTCTGGTTTACGTGGCCCATTCTGTCTCTTGGGCTAATACTTTCCTTGTGTCTTTGGTATTCTTCGTTCTCCTTTACTCCAAGTGGTTGGGACGAATTGATGCATCTTAGAAGGCTGCTTGCAAGCTTGTAAGAGCCCAGATGCCACTCACCAAAGAAGGATGCAGAATATTTTCTTAATAAACTTTGTTATGCCAATTGACATAGATGTCTCCTGAAAGCATGGTCCCCAGACCCCCCATCCCTGCTACTCTGTCTCTCAAAGTACTTGATTGTACTGAGGAAAGTTCTTAGCTTTGGTTTAGTCCAGTTGTGCTGGCTTCCCCTGTAGTGTGCGTTGTCCTTCCCTTCACTCAAGATGATTCTTATATACTATCTAGTCAGTGAATAACCCTCACCCTCCCTCCCCACCCTGGTAACCATCAAAGAGTCTTTTCTTCTGTGTTTAAACCTATTCTTGAGTTCTTATAATAGTGGTCTTATACAGTATTTGTCCTTCTGTGACTGACTAAA
>NW_004444173.1:1786501-1797375 GCF_000243295.1 Trichechus manatus latirostris
TTTTCCTTCAAGGCTTTAAATATGTCATCCCATTGCCTTCTAGCCTGCATGGTTTCTGCTGAGTAGTCCAAGCTTATTCTAATTGACTCTCCTTTGTAGATGACTTGTCTTTTATCCCTAGCTGTTCGTAAAATTCTCTATCTTTGGTTTTGGTAAGTTTGGTTATAATATGTCTTGGTGACTTTCCTGTGGGATCACTTTATGCAGGGTTAGATGAGCATCCTGGATAGACATCTTCTCATCTTTCATGATATCAGGGAAGTTTTCTGTCAACAAATCTTCAACAATTTTCTCTGTATTTTCTGTTATCCCCCCTGTTCTGGTACTCCAATCACTTGTAGGTTATTTCTCTTGATAGAGTCCTACATGACTCTTAGAGTTTCTTCATTCTTTTTAATTCTTTTATCTGATTTTTCCTCAAATAAGTTGGTTTCAACAGATTTATCTTCAATGTCACTAATTCTAACTTCTACTGCCTCAGTTCTTCTCCTCTGACTTTCTATTGAGTTGTCTAATTCTGAAATTTTATAGTTAATCTTCTGGATTTCTGATTGTTATCTCTCTGTGGACTCTTGCAGCTTGTTAAATTTGGCATTATGTTCTTGAATAACTTTTTTAAGTTCTGCTACTACTTTGTCTGTATGTTCCCTGGATGTTTCTGCATTCTGTTGAATTTCCTTTCTTATTTCTAGAAGAGTTCTGTATATTAATCTTTTGTATTCTGCCTCTGGTAATTCCAAGAAGTTCTCTTCCTCCAGAGAATTTATTGATTATTTTGGGAGCTTGCTGAAGCCATCATGGACTGCCTCTTTATGTGACTTGATATTGACTGTTGTCTCCGAGCCCTCAATAATTTATTATAATTTTCTTTTGTAGTTGTTTAGTGAGACTTAGCTTCTTATTTTGTTTTATTTTAATATGCCCAGATAGGCTGTTCATGTACACTAGTTTGATTTTTGACTCCCTTGGATGTCTAACATCCTGTCACCAGGTAGTTAGTTCTGTAACTAAGTATGTGCACACAGGAATCCGTTAAATTTTCCTATATGGGTTCAGCTCAGGTGTTCAGGCCGTCCGTCACCAAGTGTGTGATGCAGGCTTTCATCCCCAGTCCTAGAAAGGCATGGGAGATTGGTGCAGGCACTGGACTCTGGCTGTGGTAGGGGATCATGCACTGAGCCAGGCAGGGGGCTGAAAGCTACCCCTGAGAGTCTGAAAGGAATGCATGTCCCTGTTCTCTAGAATGAATAGGTAGGTGAGTTTTGCAGCTGGACTATGAGCACCCCACTCTGTGGGCTGTAAAGACTCGAGGGCACCACTTTTTCTTGGGCTCCTGTAGCAGGTGACTAGGTACTTTATGTCATATCACCAGTCCTCTAGCCCCTGTTGCAGATCGATAGAAGTGCCTACTTAAGGGGCAGGGCTGTTTCAAGGGTCACAAATCTGCCAGTTCACAGCTGAAGCAGTTGAAGTTAAACTTCAGATGTTTGCCCCGTTGTACTGTGGAAGCGGGGACTAACGCTGTTGAGATGGGTCCCCACAAGTCTATACAGTGGTGTAAGGCACTCAGAGTCTGCGGATCCCTGATACCTGTGCCTAGCAAAGGAGCTGTGCCAACCCTGTGTTTCTGGGGTAGGGGAGCCAGTAGCTTATTTGTTCCCTCTCTAAGGCCAGGAGAATGTGTCATGGCGCCTTTTGTGATCTATTTCCAGCCCAGCAGACTCCCGGTGTAGAGCGCGGAGGGAGGAAGTAAAAGGGAGAGAGGTTTTTCCCAAAAGAGCTTTTTCTGTTTTCTTTTTTTAATCCCTGTGAAATGGTGCACACATGTACTTATTTTAGCCTCTTGTCAGCTGCTTTTCACTGGTTTGGAGCATGCAAGCAGAATCTCTGCTGCTGGATCTCTCTCAATGTGGAAACTGCTTTCCAAGTGCATGCACAGGTGCTTGTCTGCTTCACTAAAGACCAGCACAGCTGAGAAGTTGCTGGCCTGGCTGAAGAGTTGCCATCCCGCCACCGCCGCTCTGGTGCTGCTGGCCTCTTCCGAACTGTCTCCCACTCCTCCCGCCACTCAGTCTGACTGCTCAACTTTGCTTTGTTCAGGGCTCCTAGATATTCATATATAATCAGATCACTTGTTTTTCCAGGTCTTAGTTGTAAGAGGGATCTAGAAAATGGCTTACTACACTGCCATTTTGGCTCCGCTCCCTCATTATTTTTAACATCAGCCATCTCATTCAATAAATTTTAAACTGAGGCTCACAGGATAAAACACCTCAAGCTGAGTTAGTAGCAGTTTCAGGAGTTGAACTCTTCTCATATCAGGTTCAGTACCTTTTTTTTTTTTTTTAAATAATGGTTACTAAGCCATTGTAATATCTATTACACTTACTATATGATATATAAAATCAAGCAACACTTTGGATCTAGAATGAAAAGTTCCCCAAGGAGCGTGGACAACTTCTGTGTGGAATAGAGAATCTGCTTTGACCTTTGTCTCTGGTTTCTGAAAATAGCCTGAGCAATTAAGGTTTTCTTTGTTTTCCAAAATAACCAGGCAAGTAAGAGCTAAATAGGCCCCACACTTGATGAATTAACTTCAGGAAGGTGGGGGAATATTATGCAATCACGAATATTCATTGATTAGATTGATCATGACTATGCATTGAAGCCCAGTCATGCATATTCATTGAGATTTTAATGACTAAGGGACACTGGGCCTTGAGTTTCTGACTTAATTGCCTCCTAGATTGGTGAGAATGTCAATGAACAATGGAAGAGGGTGGCATGACCCTGGGAACAACCATCTCTGCTCATGAACAGGGGAGGGTGGTGCCTCCCTTGGAATAATGGAGCTCCATAGTGGGAACTCTCCAAAATCTTGCCTGATGCATCTTTTTTCTTGCTTCCTTTCTGGTTATAATAAATGGGTAACTGTAAGTATAGGTAATAATCTCCATGAATTTTGTCAGTCGTTATAGAGAATTAACAAACTCACAAGGGCAAAGAGACTCTGGCTTAGCTTGGGGTGGCTAGTTCAGAGGAGTGTCACACAGGCACTCATAAAGACAGAGTCTTAACTTGCGAAGAACCAGCTTTGGGTGGCTGGTGGACAGAGAAATGGTGCATGGGCAGTCGATGAAGAAGGACAGAGTCCTTGTAGCTTGTGATCTAGTCCCATGGGGCTAGAGGAAGAGAAAGAGGTTGACTGCTCTGAAGTGCAGGAGTTGTGTAGATTCCTTAGCCTATGGCTTGTTCTCAATGAGCTGGGCAGGGGTGGCCAGGGATGTTTTGACCTAACACTGGATGGTTAGAGTGAAAAAGGAAGTGCCAGAAAAGTGACTGGTGAGAAGGATCTTGGAAATGTAGGAAGCTGAATCCTGGATTCATTTCAAGGTAGGAATTGGATTGATGCTGATCTTTGCCATGCACTTAGTAATAAAGGTGAGATTTGCCCACCTTGCCCCTTTTTTAGTTGAACAGTTAGAGACTGCAGTGTTGTAGGTGCTTAGATTTAATTACTTTGGAAAAATAAGTGTGTTATACATAAATTTAGCAAGAATTTGTGTATCACATAGTAAATCATTATCCTGATATAATCATAATGAAATAAAAGTTTACTGGAGATCTTTGTATTGAATGATGTTTTAAAGCTTTATCTTAAGGAATATCTGTGGCAAATGCAATCCTTTACTCGGTAATATCCATTTGCTTACCCTCTTTTTAGTCTCAGACTGGAAGTGCTTTCCAGTTGAAATAGTATCTAAGACTTTCAATTTTCCTCTTTAAGTGTGGAAACAAATTTACTGTGAATGTAAAACTAATATACAAATTTTCCAGATATTACAAAGTTAACAGAATGCTCATTTGTCTCAGAAGTTCTTTTCCACAGAATAATGTGTTAAATGTTCTTTATAGCACATTACATTCGAAGTCTAGGGAAAAAAAAAAAAAAAAAAGATTGTAGTCACATTCTGTAAGAGATTAAAATGCAGTTGTGCTAAACTTTTATACTATTCATGTGGAACACATATGGAGCTCATCAAAGAGATAGAACATCCAATAAAAATCCCTTGCTCTTACTGGAATACTGAAATTAATTTTCACTGAAAATAAACATGCCTACTTTATATTACCTCAAGTAATAATTAATATTAGGTTGAGTAATTTTTAATATTAAGCTCCAAGCAAGGCTTTAACTAGTGAGGCCTCACAGAATGGTAAAACAACTACTTTCTTAACTGGAATAAAAATAATAATAATAATAATAATTTAAGGTGAGTTAATACAATACAAACATTATCCGTAGACATGATCAATACAGTATCAACTGTGAGCTTGTTGAGGGCAAGATCTTTATCTGTTTTGTTCACTGCTGTATTGAAAACCTATAGAATTACATTGTCATTTAGGAGCTGCAAGAGTAACATTTGTTCAATGAATGAATAAATGAACTTAGCTGCAGTAATATCAGTATTTTTTTAAGGAAATGGATCCTGCTAAATATTTGACTATTTACCTAAGAGATTTTTTCCTGAAATTTGAAAATATATAATATTATGTTTAATGTTTAATCCTATATATTAGAAACCAAAGATAACATAAAAGTAAAAATGATAGGAAAATAGATGAATATATTAATGCAATGTGGGCATGAAACTGACCCTCTAAAAAAGAAAAAAAAGATTGCTAATCAATATATGAAAATATGTAAAATCTCAAGAATAATTAAATGTAATGAGAATAAAAAATAAAGAAAAATAATTTTAACTATCATATAGTATTAAAAAGGGATATGATGTACAGAAACAGTTGTCCTCAAGTCACCTGCAACTCATGATGATGCCATGTGTGTGACAGTAGAACTGTCCTCCATAGCATTTCATTGACTGATTTTTTGGAAGTAGATCTCCAGGCCTTTCTTCTGAAGTACCTCTGGGTGAACTTGAACCTCCAGCCTTTCAGTTAGCAGTCGAGTGCATACTCCTTGCCCTCTTCAGGGACTCCAGTACTGCACTACACAGGTGAAATTACAGGAAAATAAGAGCTACCAAATTATATTGCTGAAATTGACACAAGTTTTCTGTTAAAATATATCAAAACGTAAACCAGAATTTCCATTTCTTTATAGTCCTATGTACTGATGTATACCTGTATTTTGGTTATAATATAGTGTACTTTACTGCAACATATACCTTTTACATAATAACAATTTTTATTTGAATTTTTTTTATTTTGTTTTGTTTTTGTTTGTCTTGCTTATTATGAACCAGTGTAAAACTAAGAGTAATCATAAGAAAGAGACTAACAGTCTTCTCAGACCCAAAACAATTCCTAACGCGTATTTCAGTGAGCAAAGAAATATAAAAATAGGGTAAAACCTTAAACTAGCACTGGAAACTAGCAAGAATAAATTTCAAATGACTCAAAGGAATTGGAATAGATAAGCTGCAGAAGAGGCAAAATAAAGTATGACATTTAGAGACAATTTATAAATTTCCTTCTTAAGAAACAGAGTGCAGAACAGTTAGGAAAAGTCCTGGAAGACACCGCTTCCCCATCAAAATGAAAATGGGTGAAAGCTAGAATCAGGAAAAAGACTTTGGGCATATTGGACCTTGGCCACTCCACTGGATGCTATTCCGGCAGTCACTGACCTGTAACAACTGGAATAAGCACCGTCAGATGTTTCAAATTTCTAAAGAGCAAGTTTAAATGGTATTATAACCATACTGAAAATATTATATGCTTAACATTATTTCACTAGTTTATTGAATAAAACCAAACAAACAAACACAAAAACCAAACCCGTTGCTGTGGAGTCGATTACGACTCATAGCGACCCTGTAAAACAGAGTAGAACAGCCCCATAGAGTTTCCAACGAGGTATTAGACTGCTGACTTTCCGGTAAACAGCCAAGCACTTAACCACTGAGGCACCAGGGCTCCAAACCAAACTCACTGCTGTGGAGTCTAACAGTGACCTCATAGGGTTTCCAGTTCTATAAATCTTTAGGGAAGCAGAGTGCCACATTGTTCTCCCGTGTAGCGGCCGGTGGTTTCTAACCGCCGACCTTCATAGTTAGCAGTTGATCATTCACCACTGTGCCAGCCTGGAAAACTGTTTAATGAATAGTGCTACCAAATTCTTAAATTATTTACTTCTATACAGTCTTAAAAATTAGAGTAATAATGTTAAAATGAAAAAAAATCCTTTAAAAGAAAGTCTTGTTTTAAATGTACAAAAATGTGGTATTTATTCAATTTTAATATGAACTTTGTTAAAAAATAACAAGTAGATTTAGAATGCAAATAAATAGTCCTACAAGACTTATAAAGGAAAAAACAGTCCCCTGCCCTGCCTCCAGGACATTCTCTAGAGTTGACTACATCTCACTATGTAGGCTATTTCTTATAATATTTTATATGCTTCTAAATATCTCCATTATTGTTAATATTAGATATTATCCATTGATTTCTCACTAGAAAATATATGGGTTAAAAAAAAAAAAACAACTTTCCCACGTTTCTACCTCACTTTCTTTTTGTAATTCTACTAACATAGTTTTTGTTTAAATCAATGATTATTTATTGCAATTTCTCCCCTGCGTTGTTAATTTACTTGTTGACTTTCCTGGAGTTAATAACTGCCTTGTTATCTCATTTGTTTAGTTTCCTATATGTCTATAATTAATTCATTCTCAAACACTCTGGTGGAATTACAAAACACTTTACTCAACTGTCAAACAGATAATTTATTTGATCAACATTATTTTTTTTCTTGCACATAAGTGGTGTGTTGAAGCTGGCTTGTACCAGCTCATGCGAGCTGATCATGCACATCTCTTCCCTAATCAGTGGTTCATGATTTCAGGTTAGTAACTTGATATCATCCCTGGTAGATGCTTTTATACCATGGAAATTGGCAAATGCTACAAAACAGAGCTTTTTTATTTCTTTGAATGTTGATTGTTAAACATTTACTAGCACACCAACGCATACATCTCTCCTGGAATCTAGCATCTTTGTGCTTTAATGTAGACTATAATACCTGCTACACAAATGTTATTTTAGAACGTTCTACCACCATAATCCTAGGAAATACTTTTCCCTCTCTCTTCTTTGCTTGACCCCTTGTTTCCTGAATTCTGTATCTTCCTCTTTCTTAGTTCATTCTTATGTTTGATGACGCGTACCTTCCTACTGCTTTCCAAGAAAGCATGCAAAATAGGTAAATATTTTGAAAACATACATTACACAAGATTTTTTCTTCCCCTAGCTTCTCACTTGAATGATATTGAAGAATAATTGGGTTTTCCTACTTTGGAAAAAAAAAATTATTAGACAATTTTGCTCTCATCTATATTCCAAAATCCAACTCTGTAGAATTTATTTCATTAACATACTTATTGTGAGTAATCTGATTTTTATCCCTACTAAAACTCTACTCTCACCTCACATTTCAATTATTGTAGTGGCCTAATGAAGGAATTCCAGTAAATTCCTCTTGACCTAATCTAGAATTCAACTGTACATTATATACCTTAAACATTTACCCTCCAAGTTTCCTCTTTGGTATATTCTGCTTTCTCTTCATATAGAAATTGTGCCTGTAATTCAGAAGTTTATATTTTTTTCCTCTATCTTCCATGAATCTTTTTCTGGCTATGTAGTCCTAGGTTACTTTCTCCATTTACAGATATTGGCATCACTTTAAATATTTTTTGTCGTATACTCCTAGTTACGTACCTAACCATACAACTTTTTTATTTAATAGTTTATATATTTATGCCTTGCCTTTAGCAATACTATAAACTCACTAAGGTGGGATTTTGTTATTCATTTCTTTTATATACCCTATAGTATACCAGCAAACCTGGCAGTTCAACAGGCGCCCCTTGGAAACTCTATAGGGCAGTTCTACTCTACAGCAATGGTTTTTTTTTGGATACTATACCAAATTATCTGTTCAGTATGAATTTGATGAAATGAATAATGGAAAAAAGGAAAAAAAGAAGGAGGGAAGGAAGGAAGAAAAAGGAAGAAAAGAGATAAAATTTACCTGAATTAAAAAAACAAAAAACTCAGCCATCATCCTTTCACTAGGAGACTCCGAGTGGCACAAATGGTTAAGTGCTAGACTACTAGCTGCAAGTTTGGTGGTTCAAACCCACCCAAAGTAGCCTTAGAAGACAAGCCTGGCAATCCGCTTCCGAAAGTTCACAACCTTGAAAACCCTATGAAGTACAGTTCTATTCTGCACAATGGCGTTGCCTTGAGTTGGAATCAACTCAATGGCAACTAACAACAACAATCCTTCCACTTGTTTTTTTTTAAATTAATTTAATTTTTTTGTTTATTGTTGTAGTTTACAGGAAGTTTACTTTTCAAGTTAGTCTCTCATACAAATATATTTATACATACATTGTTATGTGACCCTAATTGCTCTCCCCATACTGTGATAGCACACTCCTCCTTTCCACTCCTGATTCCCCATGTCCATTCAGCCACTCTCTGCCTTCTCATCTCACCTCCGGGCAGAAGCTGCCTGTTTAGTCTCTTGTATCTCCTTGAGCTAAGAGGCACAGTCTTCACGAGTAGCAATTTATGTCCCATAGTCCAGTCCAATCTCTGTCTGAAGAGTTGGCCTCAGAAATTGTTTTAGCTCTGAGCTGATAGAGAATCCGGGGGCCGTGATTTCTGGGGTTCTTCCAGTCTCATTCAGACTATTACGTCTGGTCTTCTTACTAGAATTTGAGTTCTGCACCCCACCTTTCTCCTGCTCCATCAGGGACTGTCTGTTATGTTCCCTGTCAGGGCGGTCATTGGTGGTAGCCGCATACCATCCAGTTCCTCTGGTCTCAGGCTGATGAAGTCTCTGGTCTATGTGGCCCTTTCTGTCTCCTGGGCCAATATTTTCTTTCTGTCTTTGGTGTTCTTCATTCTAATTTACTCCAGGTGGTTGGGACCAATTGATGCATCTTAGACGGCTGCTTGCAAACTTTTAAGACCCCCAGACCCCACTCACCAAAGTAGGATACAGAACATTTCCTTAATAAACTTTATTATGCCAATTGACTAGATGCCCCCAGAAAGCATGGTCCCCAGATCCCTGCCCATGCTACTCTGTCCCTCAAAGTGTTTGATTGTATTCAGGAAATTGCTTAGCTTTGATTCAGTCCAGTTGTGCTGACTTCCCCTGTAGTGTGTGCTGTCCTTCCCTTTACCTACGATAATTCTTATCTACTATCTAGTTAGTAAATAACACTCACCCTCCATCCCCACCCTCATAACCATCAAAGAATGTTTTCTTCTGTGTTTAAACCTTTTCTTGAGTTCTTATAATAGTGGTCTTATACAGTATTTGTCCTTCTGTGACTGACTAAACTCACTCAGCATAATGCTCTCCAGATTCCTCCATGTTATAAGAGGTTTCACGGCTTCATCTTTGTTCTTTATTGTTGTGTAGTATTCCACAGTGTGGCTATACCATAATTTGTTTATCCATTCGTCCCTTGATGGGCACGTAGGTTGTTTCCATCTTTTTGCTATTATGAACAGTGCTGCAATGGACATGGATGTGCATATATCTATTCGTGTGACAGCTCTTATTTCTCTAGGTTATATTCCAATGGTACTTCTATTTCTAGCTTTTCAAGGAAGCGTCAAATCAATTTCCAAAGTGGTTGTACTATTTTACATTCCCATCAACAGTGTACAAGTGTTCCAGTCTCTCCACAACCTCTTTAGCATTTATTATTTTGTATTTTTTTGGAGTAATGCTAACCTTGTTGGGGTGAGATGATATCTCATTGTAGTTTTGATCTGCATTTCTCTAACAGCTAATGATCATGAGAATTTCTTCATGTGTCTGTTAGCCACCTGAATATCTTCTTTGGCGAAGTACCTGTTCATATTCTTTGCCCGTTTTTTAATTGGGTTATTTGTCTTTTTGTTGTTGAGGTTTTGCAGTATCTTGTAGATTTTAGAGAGTAGATGCTGATCGGATTTGTTCTAGCCAAAACTTTTTTCCCAGTCTATAGGTTGTCTTTTGACTCTTTGGCGAAGTCTTCTGATGAGCATATTATATGTTTTACTTTTAGGAGCTCCCAGTTATTTAGCCTCTCTTCTGGTGCTTGTGCATTGTTTATGGTTCGTATTCTGTTTATGCCATGCATTAAGGCTCCTAAAGTTGTCCCTATTTTTGCTTCCATGATCTTTATCATTTTCGATTTTATATTGAAGTCTTTGATCCATTTTGAGTTCTTTTTTGTGCATATTGTGAGGTATGGGTCTTGTTTCAGGTTTTTGCTGATGGATATTCAGTTATGCCAGCAGCATTTGTTAAAGACACTGTCTTTTCCCTAATTAGTGGACTTTGGGCCTCTGTCAAATATCAGCTGCTCATAGGTGGATGAATTCTCAATTCTGTTCCATTGGTCTATGTACCTGTTGTTGTACAAGTACCAGGCTGTTTTGACTACCGTGGTGGTATAATAGGTTCTAAAATCAGGTAGTGTGAGGCCTCCCACTTTGTTCTTCTTCTTGAATAATGCTTTACTTATCCAGGGCCTCTTCCCTTTCCATATGAAGTAGGTGATTTATTTCTCCATCTCATTAAAAAATGCCATTGGGATTTGGATTGAGATTGCATTGTGTCTGTAGATTGCTTTGGATAGAACTGATGTTTTCACAATGTTGAGTCTTCCTATCCATGATCAAGGTATGTTTTTCCACTTAAGGCAGGTCTCTTTTGGTTTCTTGCAGTAGTGTCTTATAGTTTTCATTGTATAGGTCTTTTACATCTCTGGTTAGATTTATTCCTAAGTATTTTATCTTCTTGGGGGCTATTTTAAATGGCATTGATTTGGTGATTT
>NW_004444173.1:1797786-1799183 GCF_000243295.1 Trichechus manatus latirostris
TTCTATTGGCTAGAATTTTGTTGAGGATTTTTGGGTCAATGTTCTTGAGGGATATTGGTCTATAATTTTCCTTTTTTGTGGTGCCTTTACCTGATTTGGTATTAGGGTTATGCTGGCTTCATGGAATGAATCTGAGAGTATTCCATCCTTTTCTATGCTCTGAAATACCTTTAGTAGTAGTGGTGTTAACTCTTCTTTGAAAGTTTGGTAGAAAACTCCAGTGAAACCATCAGGGCCAGGGCTTTTTTTTTTTTGTTAGCAGTTTTTTAATTACCTTTTCAATCTCTTCTTTCATTGTGTGTTTATTTAGTTGTTCTACCTCTGTTTGTGTTAGATTAGGTAGGTAGTGAGTTTCTAGAAATTTGTCCATTTCTTCTAGGTTTTCCAATTTGTTAGAGTACAGTTTTTCATAGTATTCTGTTACGATTCTTTCAATTTCAGTTGGGTTTGTTGTGATATCACCCATCTCATTTTTTATACGGGTTATCTGCTTCCTCTCCTGTTTTTTTTTTTGTCATCTTGGCCAATGGTTTATCAGTTTTGTTGATCTTTTCAAAGATCGAGCTTTCTGTCTTATTAACTCTTTCAATTGTTTTTCTATTCTCTTTCATTTAATTCTGCTCTAATTGTTATTATTTCCATTCTTCTGGTGTCCGAGGGCGTCTTTTGCTGCTCTCTTTCTGCTTGTTCCAGTTGTAGGGTTAATTTTTTGATTATGGCCCTTTCTTCTTTTTGTATGTGTGCATTTATTGCTATAAACCGACCTCGGAGCACTGCTTTTGCTGTGTCCCAAAGTTTCTGGTAGGAAGTGTTTTCGTTCTCACTTGATTCTATTAATTTCTTTATTCCATCCTTAATTTTTTTCTATAACCCGGTAGTTTTAGAGCAAGGTTTTGTTCAGTTTCCATATGCTTGATTTTTTTTCCTTGCTTTTTCTGTTGTTGATTACTACTTTTATGGCTCTATGGTCAGAAAGGATGCTTTGAATTTCAATGTTTTGGATTTTGTTAAGTCTTGCTTTATGGCCTAATATGTGGTCTATTCTGGAGAATGTTCCATGTGTATTGGAAAAGAAAGTATACTTGTCTGCTGTTGGGTGGAATGTTCAGTATATGTCTATGAGATCAAGTTGGTTTATTGTAGCATTTAGATTTTCCATGTCTTTGTTGAGCTTCTTTCTGGATGTTCTGTCCTTCACTGAAAGTGGTGTGTTGAAGTCTCCAACTACTGTTGTGGAGCTGTCTATCTCTCTTTTCATTGCTGTTAGAGTTCATTGTATGTATTTTGGAGCCATTTTGTTGGGTGCATAAATATTTATTATAGTTATGTCCTCCTGGTGTATTGACCCTTTAATCATTATATAGTGTCCTTCCTTATCCTTTGTGGTGGATTTTACT
>NW_004444173.1:1799283-1810280 GCF_000243295.1 Trichechus manatus latirostris
ATAGTTATGTCCTCCTGGTGTATTGACCCTTTAATCATTATATAGTGTCCTTCCTTATCCTTTGTGGTGGATTTTACTTCAAAGTCTACTTTGTCAGAGATTAACCACTCCTGCACTTTTTTGAATGTTGTTTGCTTGATATATTTTTTCCATCCTTTGAGTTTTAGTTTGTTTGTGTCTTTAAGTCTAAGGTTTGTCTCCTGTAGGCAGCATATAGACAGATCATGTTTTTTTATCTAATCTGTCACTCTCTGTCTCTTTATTGGTGCATTTAGTCCATTTACATTCAGCGTAATTATTAGTAGGTATGAGTTTAGTGCTGTCATTTTGATGTCATTTTTTGTGTGTTGTTCACAGTTTTTTTGGTCCACTTAATTTTGTGTGCTGTGTCATTTTTATTTAAGTGTTTTCTTTTCATCTTTTTCTTTGTTGTTAATTTTGTATTTGCTGAGTCTTTATATTTTTCTAGTTTTTTATTTTGACTTGTAGGGCTGTTAGTTTCCTTTGTGGTTACTGTAATATTTATCCCTATTTTTCTAAGTTTATACCAGTCTTTTACTTCTTTATGTCTCCCTGACTTCCTCTCCATATGAAAAATCTATGTCTACATTTTTTAAGTCCCTCTTTTTTGTTTTAATGTTGTCATGTTTTACATATTGACATTTGTTTCCCCATCTTCAGTGTTTTAGATATGTTTATTTTTGTGACTTCCCTATTTGTGTTGATATCTGGTTGCTCTGTCCTGTGTTTTAGTCTTGGGTCGTTATCTGATGTTATTAATTTTCTAGCTGAGGACTCCCTTTAGTATTTCTTGTAATTTTGGTTTGGTTTTTGCAAATTCCCTAAACTTCTGATTATCTGGAAATACCTTAATTTCGCCATCATATGTAAGAGAGTTTTGCTGGATATATAATTCTTGCCTGGCAATTTTTTTCCTTCAAGGCTTTATGTATATCATCCCATTGCTTTCTTGCCTGAATGGTTTCTGCTGAGTAGTCCGAGCTTATTCTTATTGACTCTCCTTTGTAGATGACTCCTTGTTTATCCCTAGCCACTCTTAAAATTCTCTTTATCTTTGGTTTTGGTAAGTTTGATTATAATATATCTTGGTGACTTTCTTTTGGGATCTACCTTATGTGGGGTTCAATGATCTTCTTGGATACATGTCTTGTCATCTTTTATGATATCAGGGAAGTTATCTGCCAACAAATCTTCAAAACAATTTTCTCTGTTTTTTCTGTTATCACTCCCCTTTTCTGGTAGTCCAATCAGTCATAGGTTATTCCTCTTGATAGAATCCCACATAATTCTTAGGGTTTCTTCATTTTTTAAAATCCTTTTATCTGATTTTTCCTCAAACAAGTTGATATCAAGTGCTTTATCTTCAATCTCACTAATTCTGATTTCCATTGCCTCAATTCTGCTCCTATGACTTTCTATTGAGTTGTCTAATTCTGACATTTTATTGTTAATCTTCTGGATTTCTAATTGCTGTCTCTATATGGATTCTTGCAGCTTGTTAAATTTGTCATTATGCTCTTCTCTAATGTTTTTAATTTCCTCTATCGCATGTTATGCGTTTTGCTTAATTTCCTTCCTAATCTCTTGAAGAGTTCTGTATATTAATCTTTTGTATTCAGCCTCCAGTAATTCCAAGAAATTTTCCTCCTCTGGAAAATTTCTTGATTCTTTATTTTGAGAGCTGGCTGAAGCCATCATGGACTGCCTCTTTATATGATTTGATATTGACTGTTGTCTCCGACCCATCAATAAGTTATTATATTTATTTATTTTAGGTTTGCTTACTGTGTCCTATCTTCTTGTTCTGTTTTAGTATGCCCAAATAGGGTACTCGTGTGAGTTAGTTTGATTATTGGCACCTTTGAAGCTCTAATGTCCTGTCACCAGGTGGTTAGATCTGTTACTAGGTATGTGAGCTCAGGAGCCTGCCCATTCCTCCTGTATGGATTAAGCTCAGGTGCCCAGGTAGATAGTCACCAAGTGTGTGGTGCGGGCTCTCGCCTACAGTCCTAGACAGGCATGGATGATTAATGTAGACACAGGAATCTGGCTGCAGCAGGGGGTATACTCTAAGCAAGGCAGGGGGCATACTCTAAGCAAGGCAGGGGGCTAACATCTGCCCCTGAGTGTCCAGGAGGAAGGCATGTACCTGTTCCCTAGAGCGCATAGGTGAGCGGGTTTTGCTGCCAGACTATGAGCACCCAGTTCTGTTGGCTATAAGGACTGGGGGGCATCTCTTATTCTTGGGCCCCTATCGCAGATGGATAGGTGCTGTGGGTGGATCCATCAGTCCTCAGGTCCCTGATGTGGATAGGTGAAGACCCTGCTTAATGGGCAGAGCAGAGTCAAATGTCACGAACCTGCCACTTCATAGCTGAAACAGTTGAAGTTAGACTTCAGGTAGATACCTTGTTGTACTGTGGTAATGAGGGCTTGCACTGTTGAAATGCGCCCACACAAGTCTATGCAAGGGGAAAGCACTCAAAGTTTGTGGATCCCTTATGCCTGTCTCTGGGCAAAGGAGCTGTCCCTACCCTGAGTTCGTGGCTTAGGGGAGCCGGCAGTTTATTTTTCCCGCATTTGTTAATTTATTCACCCTCCAAGGCCGGGAGAATGGCTCATGGCCTGTAACAGATCCTCTTTCCAGCCCAGGTAACTGAGCAATTGCTGAAGCCAATCTGGGACCCAGTGCAGAGCAGGTAGTGGGGAGGTAAATGGGAGAGAGGTTTTTCCCTGAGGGAGCTGTTTTTGATCCGCACACCAGGCCATATGCAAATATTTATCTTCCAGCGATCGAGGGCTGCTTATCACTGGTTCTGCATGGCCAAGTAGACTCTCAGCAGCTTGGTCTCTCCCTGTGCAGAATATGCCCCCTGAGCACCAATGCTTGCCTGCCTCACCACTCACCCCTGAGCTGATCAGTCCTGAAGGGCTCAAGCTCTTTCTGGGTCAAGTCTGGCACCTCCTTGCTCCTTCTGAACCGTCTCTCCCTCCCTTTGCCACTCACTCCAGTTCCTCAACTTTGCCTTTGATGTTCAGGGCTCCCAGATTGTCATATATAATCGAATCACTTGTTTCTTCAGGTCTTTGTTGTAAGAGGGTCTACCGGAAGCGTCTGACTAGTCTGCCGTCTTGGCCCCACCCCTTCCACTTATTAAAACTCATTTGAAATTTATTTTATGGAATTCTGTAAAGTAGACACAATTCAAAATAACTTTTCTTAAAAAGGAAAATAATAGAGTATTATTGAAAAGCATTTGTGGTCACTGGAGCTAATATATCACGGTCACTTTTTCCTTAGTAAATAATTTTGTGTTTGTATAATATGACACATGAAAATGTTAAAAAGTAAATAACCCATCTCAGATCCTTGCAACACTATTATATCCTAGTACAATTTTGAAAATATCAGAATGTATTGTCAAATACTTTACAGTACTCATAACTCTTTTAAAATAAATTGATTGTTTTGGTCTCTTCAAATGGTCTTCACTATGGTTAATCAGGAACAATATCCTCAGTTAAAATGAAATTATTGTCTAAGCCATTATTTTTCAAATGATAAATTTTATTTTGTCTGTTTAAAAATGGCCTAGACAAAAGCAGCTTTTTGTTACAGACTTTCTCTGACACAGACTGATGTTATTTTGTATTTTATATTGAATCAGTCTATTCCTTTGAATTTATCTGTTTCTATTAATTCTTGATATTTAAAATAATATCCTTCACTATATCAATATCTCCTTATATATTACATCTTTTATCAAATAGTTCTTCCAGTCTAACCACATTCCTGAATTACTTTTAATGGATTTACTGTCCATAAAGATAATAAAATATTTGTATTTATACAATATTTTGTTAAAATGTACACATACATAGTGAAAACCAAAAAAACCAAACTCATTGCCATCGAGTTGATTCTGACTCATAGCAACCCCATAGGACAGAGTAGAACTGCCTCATACGGTTTCCAAGGACTGCCTGGTGGAACCGAACTGCTGACCTTTTGGTTAGCTGCAGTAGGTCATAGCCACTAGGTATTTATTATATTGGCTATCACACCAAGTACCAAAGATAAACAGGTATATTTGTAACCAGTTCTTATGTAATTTTAAGATTGGTTACTGATACATAACTACTGATACATAACATAATGTTTTCTTATAGAATCATTTATTCATTCTCTCAGTGTCTACTGTATTACATATACTACTTCAAGTGTTCAAGATACCGATTTAAGTGACATATGGATTCTACCTTCAAGAAATTCTCAGTGAAATGGGAGATAGCCAAAACCAAACCCACTGCCATCAAGTTGATTCCAACTCATAGTGACCCTGTGGGACAGAGTAGAGCTAACTCATAGGGTTTCCAAGACTATAAATCTTTACAGGAGCAGACTGCCACATCTTTCTCCTATGGAGCAGCTAGTGGGTTCGAACCATCAACCTTTCAGTTAGCAGCCAAGCACTTAATAACTGCCCCACCAGGGGTCCTTGTATTGGGAGATATAGACATATAATTTTTTTGGTAGATACTATATGTGAGTATTATAGGTTTACAGTGGAAATAGGTACAAATTTACCAATTAATGTCAGGGAACAGAAGTAGTGACTCTTGAATCAAGAATAGAAAAAGATTAAGAGCTCATAGAATAAATAGTTACCCAAAACATTTCAGAGGAAATAATATATATAAGGTATTGGAATGTGAAAACATGGGAGGACCTTTGGGTGATGGGTAGTTTGATATGACTGAGGTACTGTGCAGGATGTGGGAAGGCAAGGATAAGAAAGAGAAGATCAATGTGTTTTGACTTCTTAAAGACCTTGTGCATCAAGGTAAAAATCCGGGTTTTGTCTTCTCTCTTAGTGGAGGAGGTGGGATAATATTTGTGTTGTAGAAAAATAATTATAATAATAATGAAGAGATTAGACTAGATATGAGAGAGATTATTGTTCCTGTTGTTGGGTGTGTTTGCGCTGATTCTGACTTATATTGATCCCACGTGACAGAGTAGAATTTCCCCATAGAGTTATCTTGGCTGTCATGTTTACAGAAGCAGATTTCCAGGTCTTTTGCCAGTGGAACCACTGGGTGAGTTCAAACCACCAACCTTTCAGTTAGCAACCAAGCAGCTTACCCTTGCACCACGAAGACTCCTTATGATCGAGATTGGAGTCCAGGAAAAAAAGTTAGGAGTTTTTCCAATACTTTGAGTGAGAACTGATAAAGAACTGGCCCAGGTCTGAGGCCCTGGTCTTCTTTCTTTCTGTCTACACACCACATTTACTATACGATCTCACCTAGTCTTAAATCCCATGTATACATTGATAACTGTTGTTATTGTTAGTTGTAGTGGAGTCAGCTTCGACTCATGGCTACCCTATGTATAACAGAATGAAACATTGCTTGGTGCAGTGCCATCTCCATGACCTTCGATATGTTTGAGCCTACTGTTAAATCTATTGTGTCAATCGATCTCATTGAGGGTTTTCCTTGTTTTCACTGACTGTCTACTTTATCAAACATAACTCTTTTTTAGCAATTTGTCTTTCCTGATGACGTGTCCAAAGTAAGCAATATATGTACTCTTGCCATCTTCCTTTTAGGGAGCATTCAGGTTGTACTTGTTCTAAGACTGATTTCTTCTTTCTTCTCAAAGTCTTCTTTTCTCATTGTTCTGCTTTCACACTTATATGAAGCAACTGAAAAGATTATGACTGGAGTAGTGCACCTTAATCATCAAAGTGACATCTTTGCTTTTTAAAACATCTAAGAGATCTTTTGCAGCAGATTTACCCAGTGCAATACATCATGTGAGTTCCTGACTGCTGCTTCCATGGACATCGATTATTGATCAAAATAGAATGAAATCACTAACAATTGTATTTTTTTCTCCATTTATCATGACATAGTTTATTGATCCATTTGGAAATATTTTCATTTTCTTTATATTCAGGTGTAAACTATACTGAAGGCCGTAGTCTTTGAACTTCATCAGTAAGTTATTCAATTTGTGTCATCTGCATATTGTAGGTTGTTAGTTAGTCTTCTTCTAACCCTGAATCTGCATTCTTCATATAGCTCAGTTTCTTAGAGTATTCACTGAAAATACAAATTGAATAAGTAAAATAAATGGATTCAACCCTGCCACATACATTTTCCAATTTTGAACCATGCAGTATTCCCTTTCTCTGTTCAAATGACTCTCTCTTGATCCATGTACAGATTCTGCATCAGCACCATTAAAGGTTCTGGAATTTTCATCCTTTGTAATATTATCCATAATTTGTTATGATCCACACCGTTGAATGCCTCCTCATATTTAATAAAACACAGGTAAATAATGTTTTGGTATTCTCTGCTTTCAGCCAAGATCCATCTGTCATCAGCAACAATATCTCTTGTTCTATATCTTCTTCTAAATTCAACTTGAACTTCTAGCAGTTTGCTGTCAATGTATAGCTGCAATCATTTTTTTAATTATTTTTGGCAAAATTTTTCTAGCGTGTGATATTAATGACATTTTTAAGTAATTTCTGCATTCCATTTGATCACATGTTTTTGGAATGGGCATGAATATGGATCTCTTCCAGTGTGTTGGCCAGATAGCTATCTTTCAAATTTCTTAACTTGGACAAGTAAGGGCTTCCAGTATTGCACCCAACTATGGATTAAATACACCATGTTCATGAAGTAATAATAATCACAACAATTATTCATTTGTGTTTCCTCCTACTAAAATATAAACTCCTAAGTGCAAGAATTTTTGTCTAGTAGTTAACTAATGTATCTATAACACCTAGAATAAACTAAAACAAAACACATTGCTGTTGAGTCAACTCCAACTCATATAGAGACACCATGCATTACAGAGTAGAACTACTCCACAGTGTTTTCTTGGCTGTAATCTTTATAGCAGCAGATCACTCGGACTTTCCTTTGCAGTGACACTGGGTGAGTTGGAATCACCAAACTTTAGGTTAGTAGTCTGAACGCAGACCGTTTGTACCACCCAGAGACCCCAACACATAGAACAGTGCCTAGCATATAGTTGGTAATCACTGTCTAATTTTTTTAAAAGAACAAATGAATAACTTGCATTAATGTAATGGCAGGTATGATAAAAAGAAGGAGTCAGTTATGATGGTTGTTTATCATGGCAATTTACCCTAGTGGGAAGGTTATGGGTTTGGAATTTGTGATACCAAATTTGTATTCTTGCTCTTTCTTCTGCTAACCACGTGACTCTAGGTGTTGAGAAAAAAAGAAAAATCAGTGAAGCACCTCAAAATAATTATCTGATGGATAGAAGGATAACTAGCTGAGAGTAAAATCCCTAAAGTCAAAGAAATAGCTTCAGAAAATCGGTACAACCAATACTGAGATGTGCTATATATAAGTCCACCATGCATCTGTCAGTTTGTCATACTGTGAACGAGGATCTCTTCCAGCAGGTTGGCCAGATAGGTGTCTTTCAGATTTCTTGACATAGACAAGTAAGCGTTTCCAGAACTGCATCCAACTATAGATTAAATACAGCATATGCAAAGAATAATAGTAATTACTATAATTATTCATTGTGTTTCCTCTTACTAGAATATAAACTCTTAAGTGCAAGGATTTTTTGTCTAGTTGTTCACTAACGTATCTATAACACCTAGAAAAAAAACAAAATGAAACCCATTGCCGTCAAGTCAATTCCGACTCATAGAGACCCCACGTGTGACAAAATAGAACTGCTTCATAGTGTTTTCTTGCATATTCTGCGATGCTGAAAGCTATGCCACTGATATTTCAAATAACAGCAGTGTCACCCACGGTGGACAGGTTTTAAAGGAGCTTCTAGGCTAAAACAAACTAAAAAGAAGTACCAGAGGTCTACTTCTGAAAAAATTGGCCAGTAAAAATCTTATGAATAGCAGTGGAACACTGTCTGGTATAGTGCCAGAAGATGAGCTCCTCAGTTTGGAAGGCACTCAAAGCATGACTGGGGAAGAGCTGCCTCCTCATAGTAGAGTCGGCCTTAATGACATGGATGGAGTAAAGCTTTCAGGATCTTCATTTGCTGTTGTGGCATGACTGAAAATGAGAAGAAACAGCTGCAAACACCCATTAATAATAGGAATATGGAATGTATGAAGTATGAATCTAGGAAAATTGAAGTCGTCAAAAATGAAATGAAACACATAAAGATCTATAGCCTAGGCATTACTGAGCTGAAATGCACTGGTATAGGCCATTTGGAATCAGACAATCATATGATCTACTATGCCAGGAATGACAAATTGAAGAGGAATAGTGTCACATTCATTGTCAAAAAGAATATTTCGAGATTTATCCTGAAGTACAAGGCTGTCAGTGTTAAGATACTATCCATAATCTTACAAGGAAGACCAGTTAATACAACTATTATTCAAATTTATGCACCAACCACTAATGGCAAAGATGAATAAATTGAAGATTTTTACAAACTTCTGAAGCCTGAAATTGATTAAACATGCAATCAAGATACATTGATAATTACTGGTGATTGGAATGAGAAAGCTGGAAATAAAGAAGGGTCAGTAGTTAGAAAATATGGCCTTAGTGATACAAAGAACACAAGAGATTGCATGATAGAATTTTGTAAGACCAATGTCTTATTCACTGCAAATACCTTTTTTCAACAACATAACAGTGACTATACATGTGGATCTCACCTGATGGAAAACACAGGAATCAAATTGACTACATCTGCAGAAAGAGACAATGGAGAAACTCGATATAATTAGTCAGAACAAGGCAAGGGGCCAGCTGTGGAACAGACCATCAACTGTTCTTTTGCAAGTTCAACTTGAAGCTGAAGAAAATTAAAACAAGTCCACAAGAGCCAAAATATAACCTTGAGTATATCCCACCTGAATTTGGAGACCATCTCAAGAATAGATTTGTTGTATTGAACACTAATTACCAAAGACCAGATGAGTTGTGGGATGACATCATATACGAAGAAAGCGAAGTCATTAAAAAGACAGGAAGTAAAGAAAAGACCAAAACGGGTGTCAGAAGAGACTCTGAAACCTGTTCTTGAACGTGAAGTAGCTAAAGTGAATAGAAAAAATGAAGTAAAAGAGCTGAACAGATGATTTCAAAAGGCGGCTCGAGAAGACAAAGTAAAGTATTCCAATGAAATGTGTAAAGATCTGGAGTTAGAAAATCAAAAGGAAGAACATGCTTCACCTTTGTCAAGATGAAAGAACTGAAGAAAAAATCCAAGCCTGGAGTTGCAATTTTGAAGGATTCTGTGTGCCCTGGTGGTGTAGTGATTAAGATCTGGGGCAATTCCAATCCACCAGCTGCTCCTTAGAAACCATATAGGGCTGTTCTATTCTGTTCTATAGGGTTGCTAGGAGTCAGAATTAACTGGACAGCAAAGGGTTTTTTGGTTTGTGTCTTAGGCTGGGTTCTCTAGAGAAGCAAAACCAATAAAGTGTATAAATATATATAGAGAGAGATTTATATCAAGGAAATAGCTTACGCAGTTGTAGAGGCTAAAACGTCCCAAGTCCACAAATCAGGGTAGAGGCCTCTCCCAGTTCACATAGCCACAGAAGCTGGTGAACCCAAGGTCGGCAGGTCAGGGAACCAGACTCTTGCTTGCAGGCTGAGAAATTCGACAAATTCCAAGATCAACAGGTAAACCACTAGCTCAAGTCCCACGAACTGAAGGTGAGACAACAAGAGGCAGCTGCTGAGTCTGGAATAAGCCAAAAAACTTGGCAAGGTGAGCAGGTAGAAAGTAACCAGCAGAAGGCAGAGAGATGAAACTGAGAGGGCTGTGAGCTGCCACAGGCCCCACCTCCGCCAGTACCACTCAGCAGATTCCATCATGGAGGTGATCACAACATTATACAACTGCTAGAACATGGAGAATAATGGTCTAACCAAGTTGACATACAATCTTAACCATCACAGTCCACCCCTTGTCCCACTTGTGGTATTTCTGTTATAGCAGCACTAGATGATTAAGACAGTTTGTTTATGGGGAAAATATTGAATGACGCAAGAAGCATCAAAAGAAGATGGAAGGGATACAAAGAGCCACTATACCAAAAAGAATTGGTCTATGTTCAACCATTTCAGGCAGTAGCATATGATCAAGAACCTATGAATGGTATCAAAGGAAGAAGTCCAAGCTACACTGAAGGGAATGGTGAAAAACAAGGCTCCAGGAATTGATGGAATACCAATTGAAATGTTTCAACAAATGGATGCAGCACTGGAGGTGCTCACTCGTCTATGCCAAGAAATTTGGAAGACAGCTACCTGGCCAACCAACTGGAAGAGAACCATATTTATGCCCATTCCAAAGAAAGGTGATCCAACAGAATTCAGAAATAATTGAACAATATCATGAATATACTACACAAGTAAAATTTTGCTGAAGATAATTAAAAAATGGTTACAGCAAAACATTGGCAAGGAACTGCCAGAAACTGAAGCCCAAATCAGAAGAAGATATGGAACGAGGGATATCATTGACGATGTCAGATGGATCTTGGCAGAAAACAGAGAATACCAGAAAGACGTTTACCTGTGTTTAATCGATTATGCAGACATTTGACTGTGTGGATCATAACAAATTAAGGATAACATTGGGAAGAATGGGAATTCCAGAACACTTTATTGTGCTCGTGAGAAACCTGTGCATAGACCAAGAGGCAGTTGCTTGAACAGAACAAGGGGATACTGTGTGGTTTAAAATCAAGAAAGATGAGTGTCTGGGATATATCTTTTACCATACTTATTCAATCTGTGTGCTGACCAAATAATCCAAGAAGCTGGACTATATGAGGAAGAATGTGGCATTAGAACTGGAGGAAAACTCATTTACAATCTTTGATAAGCAGACGACACAATCTTGTTTACTGGAAGTGAAGGGGACTTAAAGCAGTTACTTATGAAAACCAAAGACCACAGCCTTCAGT
>NW_004444173.1:1810380-1827550 GCF_000243295.1 Trichechus manatus latirostris
CTCACAACTGGACCAATAAGCAACATCATGATAAACGGAGAAAAGATTGACGTTGTCAAGGTTTTCATTTTACTTGAATCCACAATCAATGTCTATGGAAACCCATGGAAGCAGTAGTCAAGAAATCTAATGATGCATTGCATCGGGCAAATCTGCTGCAAAAAACCCTTTTTAAAGTGTTGTAAAACAAATATCTTAATTTGAGAACTGAGGTGTGCCTGGCCCAAACCATGGTATTTTCAGTCACCTCATATGCATGAGAAAGCCAGACAATGAATAAGGAAGACTGAAGAAGAATTGATACCTTTGAATTATGGTGTTGGTGAAGAATATTGAACACACCATGGAGAGCCAGAATGAACAAGTCTGTCTTGGGAGAAGTACAGTCTGAGTGCTTCTTGAAAACAAGGATGGCGAGACTTTGTCTCATGTACTTTGGACGTATTACCAGAAAGGATCAGTCCCTTGAGAAGGGCATCGTGCTTGGTAAGGTAGAGGGTAAGGGAAAAAAAAGAATACCTCCAATGAGATGGATTGACGTAGTGGCTGCAACAATGGGGTGAAACATAAAAATGATTGTGAGGATGGTGCAGAACTTGGCAGCGTGTCGTTCTGTTTTACATAAGGTCGTTATGAGTCGGAACTGACTCATCAGCACCTAACAAGAACAACGATGCATATAAGTCACATAATGGTTAATTTCATTAGAAAACTAGAATATCATAGAACATAATGATTTTCAGTAGTATGATAGAAGAACTCATTTTTAATAGGATTCCATAATGGATTACTTAATTTGGAGCTGGATATATCTGTGGGTACATATGATTTTTACAATTTTCTTGCACCATACAGATTTTTTATTTTTATTGGTAATGATGCCTTAAAATTAATTATTGTTGCTTAAGATTTAAGCCCACCTCCTACCATTTTTTCTTGTCAAGATTGTTGTAAAGCTATAAAAATGTTATGTGCAATATAGTTTGTACACTTCTAAAACAGAAAAATGATTTGAAGAAGATATATCTTCAGTTTATATAAGAAGTTTGTTCTCTTCCTAATTTTGAGTGTACCAAATGGTCTTTAGCTTCATAAGACAGTTTTTAATGTGCAATACTTGTATAAAAATAATTTTTACTGGTTTTCTTATAATATGATTTTCCCAAATTGCAGACAAGGCAATTGATAAAATTCAGAGTTTAAAAGTCTAGTCTGCCCTGAATAAATGCATTCTCTTTTTAAAATGAAATTATTTCAGCTCTCTGTTTTATATATACAGTTTTTTCCCTTGTATAATTCAATAGCGTGAGTTGCTCATAAACATGGAATAACTTAATAATAATTTGGCAGACAATCTGAAAGGCAGATAACATTAATTTAGGTAGTAAACAAGTATGTAATACTCTAAATATATCTTAAATTAATAATATACTTAAAAGATATATTCATTTAAACATTTTAAAAGCTGTTTTCAAAAACAAAAAGGAAATCAGCAAAATTTTACCCAAGTCGCATAGAACTTCTACTTTTAAAAGTGGTATTGACTAAAATATTCTGTCATTTATTAATTTGTGAACTTATCTATATTATAAACCATTTATAGTTCTTTAAGATTATAAGTAATATGTAGAATTGTGTTTAGGTTTTACCATTATTTGTATTCTGATTTCCTGACATTCACCACAATATCACCTTCTTTCACAATATTCACATCTCAATGAATTGCAACTCATTATCCAGTTGTAGAGGTTAAATACCTTAGAATCACACATGCTCCTTCTCTTTTTCATCACAACTCACATCTGATCATTTGGAAAACCATATTGGTGCACATTTAAAAAATATATCCTGAATTTGTCATTTATTTTCACCTCTACTGTTGTTACCTCTGTCCAAACCATCAGCATCTCTAACTGGTCTCTCTACTTCTACTTTTGCCTCCTTTAGTCAATCCTCAATGCAGTGACTGGAGTAATCCTGTTAAAAATATAAATCATATCACACCAGAGCTCTGTTTCATGCCTCCA
This sequence comes from Trichechus manatus latirostris, assembly GCF_000243295.1. Taxonomy (NCBI): domain Eukaryota; kingdom Metazoa; phylum Chordata; class Mammalia; order Sirenia; family Trichechidae; genus Trichechus; species Trichechus manatus. The sequence goes on from NW_004444173.1 coordinate 1,812,408, forward strand.
AAGAATCCCTGGCTCATAAAAAAAGAGAGATAGAGAAAGTTCTTTAAATGGCTTATAAATGGTCCATAAACTCTATTTGCTCCTACCACCCCAACATCACCTCTAGAACCTTATATTCTGCCACTCTACCTCTTAGTCCCTCTACTTCCTTTCTCCTTCGACATTCCAGGAAACCTTTCTGCCTAGGATTCCTTCTGCATAGAGCTTTTATACCTGAAGCATCCATATGGCTCACTATCTCACCTTTTTTCAGATCTTTGCCCAAATTTTCCTCTTACAGAGGATTTCCATGGCCTTTCACACCCTTTCTGCAATTGTAAAACAGCCAACCCCAACTATTTATCTTATCCTACTCCCCTGCTTGCTTTGTTTCTTTCTTTCTTCCTCTTTCTATTTATCTATTTATTTTAGAACATAACCCCATGTATGAATAGCAATGAATAATAAATTTTGTTGTTTTTTTTGTTTATTGTTGTAGTTTATGTGAAAGTTTACATTTGAAGTTAATTTCTCATACAAATATTTATACATGCATTGTTATGTATTAATAAACTTCTTTGTTTTATTTGTTTTATCCTCCCCGTTCTAGAACATAAACTTCATGAGGGCAGAAATATTTACTGTATCCCTATGCCAAGAATATTGTCAAGCACACAATAAATACTTGTTGAATTAAGGGCTCAATCAGTCCATGAATCTCTGTAAAGTTAGTGGAATATGGCTAGCTCAGATAAATAATCACTATTGTGGCTTGCAGAGCCCTGGTGGAGCAGTGGATAAGTGCTTGGCTGCTAACATAAGGTCAGCAGTTTGAATCCACCAGCTGCTCCTTGGAAACCCAATGGGGCAGTTCTAGTCTTTCCTACAGGGTCGCTATGAGTCAGAATTGACTCAGCAGCAATGGGTTTTTGGCTTATTGTGACTTGCAGAGATAATGTCTGATTCCGGAACTAAATTTGTATCTTTTTTTGAGGAAAAAGAGGATAGAGAACTGGTATTTTTAAGTAGCCAACAGTGTCGTCTACACACACGTTGATTAAAATCTAGAGAGTGAGTTTGAATTATCTACTTTTAAATTTAACCATGTGGAAATCATGGTGATTACAGTAATTAGAAGTAAATTAATTATTTGAAGCATAATTTATAGCTCCCATGAATGAAAGTCTGAGGTTTGTGTATTTTATTGAAACCATGGATTAACATTTTGAAAATATATTAGGATTTAAAATAACTTTGTATTTTAAGAAGATAGTAAAAAAAAATAATTTATATAAATAGGGACATATTTTCTTTCGGTGAGATGGAAATTCAGCTGAAAATTGAAGTCTGTTGGTGTGGTTAGAACAAACAAGTTTATTACACAAATATTAATTGTATATTGTAGTAATACATTCTGCTATACTCAGTGGGAGATATAAAGACATTATTACATGTAGTTATAGATTGAATGTGTTCCCCCAAAACATATGTTGAAGTTCTAGTCCTTGTACTTTGTGAATGTGACCTTGTTCAGAAATAAAGTTATTTCTTTGAAGATCTTATCAGTTAACAAAGTCATATCATAGTAGAGTGGGTCCAAATTCCTTCAGAGTAGTGTCTTATAAAAGGGGAGATAGACAGTGAGACAGAGTCACACAGGAGGAGACATGATGTAAAGCTGTATCTAAAAGCCAATGAATGCCAAGGAACACCTGTAGCTACCAGAAGCTAGAAGTGAAAAGGAGAGATCTTCCCCTAGAGTGGACAGAGAGAACATAGTCCTGCCAAATGACACCATGAATTCAGAATCCTACCCTCCAGAATTCTGAGACAACACGTTTCTGTCTTTTAAACTACTCACTTTGTGGTATTTTGTTATGGCAGCTTTAGGAAACTAAGAGTTTGGTACCAGGAAGTAGGGTGCTGATTTAACAAACACCAAAAGATGTGGAAGCAACTTTCAAAGTGTGTAATCGATAGAGGCTGGGAGAGTTTTGGAACACTTGATAGTAAAAACCTAGATTGTCTTGAACAGACAGTTGGTAGAATTATGGACTTAGAAGACAATTCTGATGAGGGGTCAGAAAGAAGTGAGGAGATCTGTGGGGAAAACTGTCATCATAAACAGAATGTTGCTAGAAAAGTGGATGCTGAATGTATTTCTGGTGAGGCCTTAAAAGGAAATGATAAACGTTATTGGACACTGGTGGAAAGATGATCTTTTTAAAAGAGGCCAAGTACTTGGATGAATGTTCAAATGTTTTGTGAAAAGTAGAACTTATAAGTGATAAACTTGGACGTTTAGAGGAGGAGATTTCTAAACAAAATCTCGAAGGTGTGGTCTGGTTTCTCCTTGCTGCTTATAGAAAAGATGCAAGAAGAAAGACATAAATTGAGGAGTGATCTGTTAAGCAAAAAGAAATGAGAACTTGAAGATCTGAATAATCCTCAGCCTATTCCATGTTGTAAAAATAGAGAAAACATGTCTGGAGAGAACAACCAGAATGTGGCTGGAAAACTATCTGCTGAAGAGACTGGATGTGTGGCTTATGGAATCAATTTATATCAGCAGAAATGTTGTCAGCTCAGACTGAAGGGGACACAGACAGGAGAGAATGAAGGAAGGCTATCTGACTTCTGTAATTCTCCAGGTAGGAAAGAGGTTGATGGAACTCCTTGGCTGTGAACAATTGCTGTTCACCAAAAAAAGAAAAGAATCTGGGGACAGGGGCATCACTTCCTCTGTTCCAGAAGATGGGACTACCTTGCCAGTTCTGGTAACAGAATTGCCTTTCAAAGTTGAGGGGGTAGGGCCATCATCCTGGTAGGTCAGGAAAGTGAGGCTGACACCTAGGGCTGAGGGGGAGGGGACAATGGCCAGGGATGAGAGGCCATCGCCCAGAGTCCAGAGGATGGGGTCATCACCCAGAACGGCCTGAAGAATAGAGAATTAATTTCATATATTGAAACTTAATGAAATTTTCCCTGCTAGATTTCAGATTTGTTGGTACCCATGACTTCTTCCTTACCTCCAATTTCTTCGTTTTGGAATGGGAATGTCTACTTTGTGCCCGTCATGTTTCATTATTTTTCCTGTTCCTCTCTTGACCATATCTATTATTTTTTTCATGAAGTACAAAAGAATGATGATACGTACAAGGCTCTCTGTATAGATGCATAATAGTTGGGACTGCAATACAGCTTTTTTGTTTGTTTGTTTTCTCAGAAGAACTCAGCATCCTATTATCCTGTTGGGTTTATACTTGTCACACAATGTGGCAATGTCTTCAGTGATAGTCTGTAATTTTTCCTAAACTTGATTCTTGGAGTAAAACTGGTCTTCAAAACATATATTCATCATGTTATTACTGGATGAAAAGTCTTTACAAACTCCTAATGTACCAAACACAAATGCTTTATTTAGTCAGAGGTCTCTACAATCAGTGTCAAAACATTTACCTTACATAATCTTTCATTTCCTAAGAACTCCATCCATACAGTTTATCCCTCCACATCTTCGTTAAGAGCATTAAACTCACAGAGAGTGCCTTTCCGACTCTTCTTTGTTACTCCATTCCTGTTGATACTTCAAGGCCAGTCTTAAGCCATTACTTCTCCATCATTTTAATTAGCTAACAATTATCTCTTTGTTATATGCTGTAGCATAAACTTAATATTTTGATTATTTTAACATTTTCTTAAGCATTGCAATTTATTACTTTCTGATTAATGTGAATTTAGTTTATTTTCCCAGAGGAATATTCAGATTTTTTGGCTGCTAAACAAAAAGTTGAAGGTTCAAGTCCATCCAGAAGTGCTTCAGAAGAAAGACCTGACAATCTATTTCTGAAAATTCAGACACTGAAAACCCAATGGAGCACAGTTCTACTCTGACACTCACGGGGTCATCATGAATTAGAGTTAACTCGATAGCAGCTATTTTTGTTTGTTTTGTTTTGTATTTTAATATTAAAGAACACAACTCTTTTTTCTTTTCCCCAACAAGAAACCCATAGGCCGAGCATATAAAAGATGGTAAATATGTATTTCTTTTTGTTGTTGTGTCTGTTCAGAATCTTTCGGAATCAGACACCAAAACAGGAGTTGATGTGCAAGAGTTTTGTTAGGGGAAATGTCAGCAAAGGCTCAAGAAGGAAGAATAGGAGTAATCAGGGAAAACCTCAATGCAAGTCTGACATGTGAAAGGAGAAGGTGAAGAAAAGAGGATTGGGTGAAAATAGTCTGAGGTTTAAGTGCAGTTCTAAGGAAGTTTTGGCCAGGATAGGGAAGAATCCTCAAGCCAAAGTCACCTGCATACTGCAGGATAGGCTGAAACTAGTACCCACATGGTCCACTTTCTTTGCCTAGGTGCAGCTGGGCAGAAGTACAGTCTTGGTGCAAGCAGTAGATATAGAGGAGCAGCATCTGGGGTTGTCAGTCTTCTCTGACCCCTTCATCTGGCTTAACTGAAGTGGTGGACTTGCATGGCTGCTACAATTATAATATCATTTTCATAAGTCATATAATTTTAATTTAATAATTAAGAAATTAGACATGTTTATATAAGTCAGCATCATTAAACTTCTTGATGGCAGGGACCAACTCTGAGTTTTGTGCAACTTTCACCTATGGTGCAACAGTGCTTTACACATAATATACATCGTACATACTCAGAAAATATATTACAAATAAATGTGAAAATTAATGAAAGCGCTACATGCAGTAGATAATAACCCATTGCTGTTGAGTCTATTCAGACTCATAGCAACACAATAGGACAGAGTAGAAGTGCTCCATAGGGTTTCCAAGAAAGAGTTGGTGGATTCAAACTGCTGACCTTTTGGTTAGCAGCCAAGCTCTTAACCACTGAGCCATCAGGGCTCCCAGATTCTAGTAGCTGCTGGAAATCATTGGCATTCCTGGGCTTGTAGATCTATTTGTCTCTATTGTCTGTATTTCCATCCTCTCCCCACACCTATGTGTGTGTGTGTTTATTCTGCTTTTTTTATAACTTAGAAGTGATTAGGTTTAGGAACCAGCCTGCACAGGTGTGGCCTCATTAGAATAACAAAAGAAAACTCCTATTTCAGACAGGGTCATACTTACAGGTAAAGGGGTCAAGAGTTCAACACATATTTTGGGGGATACAATTCAATACAGTGTAAATAATTATCTGTAAAGATAGTTAATCTTGACCATTTAGTTTCTTCTAATGAATTTTTTTAGTTTCCAGTATGGGTACCAAAAAAAAAAAAAAAAATCACATAATTTTTAAAACTCTTTTTTTTACTTAATCCCTGCAGACATGACTTGATACTTTTGATGTGTTATATCACATTGCTGTGTTTAAAACTTAGAAAAGATGAACTTTGGGAGAAGCTGAGGAACATTTTCCCAAAATAGCTTGTTTAGTAGGGTGGTAACAGGAAGCAATTAATATTGAGTGACTATCTTCAGAGAAAGGTGGGCAACTAGCAGACAACATAATCTTCCTGATGGCAACATGTTTGGGAAATGTCACCTCTCTCTGATTTACTTCCTGAGTAATTAGCCTCAAACACCTCATTTCTAACCATAGACTTTACATTCAAATGACCTGTAAAGTTTCACACTTATTATTCTTAAGAGCTTTTCTCATCTTACCTTAGAACCAATTAAAAACTTTAAAAACCTCCAAGATGGACAAATATAATTCAAAATTTATCTAATATATGACTTTATATAGTCTAAAAGATTATGTATGTATATAATTTATTGATTTAAAATACAAATAATTTATTGATTATACAAAAGTAAATAAGAGATTTGAAAGTTATAAAAGAAACAAATTTAGCTTCATTTTGTACATCTTAGTTGGAAAATAATCTGGGTTTTGATTCATAATTTAACACCACTTTGAAATGTATATATAATGATTTTAAGTTCTCTGCCTTGAAAACATAAAATGAAATAAACTTCATCCCTACAGGGATTTTCTCCTGATAGATTAAAACATAAATTGCAAGAGAATTTGGTAGGATGGTATAAAATCTATCAGCTCCATTAATTGAGAGACTTTCTATTTGTAACATGGGTGATGACTATGTTAAACAGACATATGGAAAAATAATGACTGTCTGGAGGATAATTTTTGAATGCAGTAATATACAAATCCATGCCCCACCCCTTTCTATGAGACTATACTCACATTTTAGTCTCAGTAACCTGAGATTTCTCCTTGGAATTGAAAGGATACTGGATTCAGATGCTTCAACACAGCTGATATGTATCTCACCAGTTATCAGTCATAGCAAAATAATAATATAATAATTCATCAAAGGAAAGTTTAAAAAAAAAAGGAACAGTAGTTAATATAACAACAACTCTTGAACACTGTATGGAAAATTTTAGTAAGATGTATGTGTAAGAGGTAACAGATATTTGTATATGAGTAAAAAAAAAGATCATACCCACACTCTATAATTTTAAATTGCAAATATGTGCACAGCTTCTTATGTACACATCAATCACACAAAGTTTTTTGAAGAATATCAACAATAATCAAAATAATTTATTGATTATACAAAAGTAAATAAGAGGTTTGAAATTTAGATCTATGGTTATGCAAATCTTGTTTTGAGGTGTATTTTTACGGTATAAAAAAAGAAACAAATTCAGCTTCATTTTATATATCTTAGTAAGAAAATATTCTGGGTTTTGATTAATAACTTAGTGCCACTTCGAAATCAATTGACTGAATTTTTCATGGGGTGTCAACCTCTTTATATAGCCAGCATGCTGACATGGTCTGGTACTTTCAATTAGCTTCTTTCAGTTATATGAACTTGTGATTAGAACAGGCTATCTGTCACCAATTTGTAATTAGATCTTCTAAAAATAAGAGATAAGAAGCCCGTTGCACCTGATAGTGTCAACGCATGCCCGTGATAATAATTTCTAAGAACACCTAAATGGACATAGATACTGTAAATCTATAAAATACATTTGAAAATAAAATTAGCAGGTCAGCCAAGCATAATTTTTGAAAGTTTGTTTCTAAACGTTCAAGTCCGAATCACTGCAAAGATGCTTTTGCATGAATTTTGGTGAGAAACGTCTTCCCTTTTTGCATATCCTAAAATTGTTTCTCATGTACAAAATGCATCAGTATGTAAAATAATTTTTAATATAATATGCCTTTTCTTCATGCTGTTTTTCTTATATTAATGCAATTTTTCAATCTTTTTTTTTTCTATTACAAATGTATTATCTTCGGAAGCTTATTCTTTGCTAACGGGCTAATGCTATATTTATGAAGAAACTTCAGTTGACTCTGTACCTGCTGCTTCAATATGAAGATTTAATTTGCACAAAATTATTTTAATGCTGACCATTTAATAATTTAAATTGTTGTATCCAACTTAGAAATATCTATATGATAAAATTTTATGTGCTTTTATAAGATCACGTATTTAAAATACTCCTACATTCTCAGTTGATTTATGTGAAAATCCAAACCTAAGATTTCAAAAACTACTTTCATTAAATATCTTAGAAGCTAAGTGGTTTCCAAATTAGTTGTCTTTTCTTAGATGTAAAAATCCTTTGTATAGCTGCAGAACTAATGCAAATATAATTATTTTAATAAATCCACAAGTTCTAATTTATTATATTTATTGTCCCGAATAAATGGCAAATGCTTTTCATGAACCAAAATAGTATTAACTTGTACTTTACTAGCAAGAGAAAGTTTTTAAAAAGCAATGCATCCCTTTTAGAAAATAAATTCTTGTGAAAACTTGGAATTTCAAAATGTTAATAGTAATTTAATAGTTATTTAAAATAATTAATGTTTGAGCTTAGTTTATTGTTAACCAAATTGCATATGCCATGTAATACCTGAAAGTGTTTTATGCATAGTACACAGATGTGGCAAATAAGTGGTGTAGTAAGTTTCCAGCTTGTCACGGCTAGCACAGACAAAATTGGGTTCTAAACTTGGAAAAAACTGGGATTTTAAACTCAAAAATTCAACTTTTTCTCACTTAACCATTACACTTTACTATCTTTACTTCACCCTTTGTGTCATGGATTGAATTGTGTCCCCCAAAAATATGTGTATCAATATGGCTAAGCCATGATTCCCAGAATTGTGTGATTGTCCACAATTTTGTCATCTGATGTGAATTTTCTATGTGTTAGTAAATCTTATCTCTATAATGTTAATGAGATGGGATTAGTGGCAGTTAATGAGGCAGGACTCAATCTACAATATTAGATTTTTTTCTTAAGCCAGTCTCTTTTGAGATATAAAAGAGAGAAGTGAGCAGGGAGACATGAGGACCTCATACCACCAAGAAAGAAGCTCCAAGAGCAGAGTGTGTCCTTTGGACCCAGGGTTCCTGCGTGGAGAAGCTCCTAGACCAAGGAAAGATTGATGACAAGGATCTTCCTCCAGAGTCAACAGAGAAAAAGCCTTCCCCTGGAGCTGGCACCCTGAATTCAGACTTCTAGCCTACTAGACTGTGAGAGAATAAATTTCTGTTTGTTAAAGCCATCCACTTGTGGTATTTCTGTTATAGCAGCACTGTTATAACTAAGACACTTTATATCCATTACAAGTGTAACAGGAGTGATATTTGAAATATATAACAATCATTACAGCACAGATATTTCCCAATCAGGATGGATTCTGTTTATAAACAACCAGTATAGCCCTACAGGTGCACATCAACTGAATAGCACTCTTCAATAATTGTTTATCCTGGATTACAATGTGGAAATCCTGGTGAAGTAATGGTTAACAGCTACAGCTGCTAACCAAAGTGTCAGCAGTTCAAATCCACCGGGCACTCCTTGGAAACCCTATGGGGCAGCTCTACTTTGTCCTACAGGGTCGCCATGTGTTGGAATCAACTAGAAGGCAACAAGTTTGGGTTTTGTTTTATTTTATTTTATTTTATTTTGGCTTACAACACAAGAAATTGTGATTAAAATGACTTTTTTTTCTATTATGCTTCTCTGACTTCCAAAGTTCATTATTTCATAATGCCCTCAATATATGCATAAACCACTAAAGCATTTGTGAAAAAAAATCATATGCCATCAATATTTTGAAGTCAAATAATACCCGGTACATTTTATTAATTCCTGATACATCAAGAAACCTAGGTTTACTATTACAAACAATATTGACAGTATTACTACCAATTATTGAACATGTCAAAACTCTAAGCTAAGTAATTTTCATTCAGTCTTGAAAAGGTCTTTTCATGTGCGGGGTCTTACGCAAGTTTTATAAGTAACTGAAATAGAGAGAATAAAAGAACGTGGACCCCCAGCTGATAAGTATCAGTTTAGGTGTCAATATGTATATAGGCCTGTCTCACCTTCAAGCTTATGCTCTTTGCCTACTGCACATGGGCTAACAATGCACTAAGTTATGCTTCCTTAGATTGTCTAGACAGTAAACAATTATCAAACATTGCCTTAAATTATGATAAATAATATTTTAAAAACTGAGTATATGTACAGCAGTATTGGGCCAGAAAGACTTTGGATCAAAATCTAAATTTGCCATTAAGTAATGGAATTACTTTGGGAAGTTATTTAACTTCTCTGCATTCTTTCTTATTTTTATATTTAAAAAATTATTAGATTTCTTGCTACATGGCTGAAAGCATACATTTAAGAAAATGCACTAATTGCATAGTGACTGGTCATAAAAGATGCTTGAAAATTTTCAATTATTATTATTAGATTAGGTATAAACAATTATAACTATCAGATACTACAACTATATCCAGAAGTGGGACAAATGAGGTGGAGGTAACTGGTTTCGTCTCTACCATCTACCTATCAGTTTGTCATACTGTGGGGGCTTTCATGTTGCTATGATGCTGGAAACTATGCCGTCAATATTTCAAATACCAGCAGAGTAACCTATGGTGGACAAGTTTCAGCAGAGCTTCCAGGCAAAGACAGACCAGGAAGAAATGCCTGGCAGTCTACTTTCAAACATCAGTCAATGAAAATACTATGGATCAAGATAAAATATTGTCTGATATAGCGCTGGAAGATAAAGTTGGAAGGCATTCAAAATATAATGGCCACAACATGGACTCAAGCAAACCAATGATCATGAATATGCCACAGTACTGGGCAACATTTCGTTCTGTTGTAGATGCATGCAGTCACCATGAGTTAGAGTCGATTTGATGGCAACTAACAACCACCATCACAACAACACATTTGCTTCCTCTAGTCCTTCTAAACAATCATTCAGTATTTACTTGATGTTCCTTCTCAGATTTAGATCCTTGCTTTTCCTGAGATGTATTGGGCCCTGTCATGGATTGAATTGTGTCACCCAAAAATTTGTGTACCTATTTGGCTATGCTATGATTCTCAGTACTGTGTGATTGTCCACTATTTTGTCATCTGATGTGATTTTCCTATTTGTTGTATATTCTATCACTATGATGTTTATGAGATGGATTAGCAGCAGTTATATTGATGAGATCTACAAGATTAGATTGTGTCTTAAGCCAATCTCTTTTGAAATATAAAAGAGAAGCAAGCAGAAAGACAGGGGGACCTCATACCACCAAGAAAGGAGCACTGGGAGCGTAGCGCGTCCTTTGGTCCCAGGGTCCCTGTGCTGAGAAGCTCCTAGTCCAGGGAGAGATTAATGACAAGGACTTTCCTCCAGAGCAGACAGAGAAAGAAAGACTTCCCCTGGATCCAACACCCTGAATCTGGACTTCTAGCCTACCGGACTGTGAGAGAATAAACTTGTTTAGTGAAGCCATCCACTTGTGGTATTTCTGTTATAACAACACTAGATGACTAAGACAGACCCCCACCACAGCATTTTACCTCTTAGGAAACATTGGATCTACACAATTTCCTTGACACTTTAGGGTCCTTGCTGTGGATAAATCAGATAAAAGAATCCCTGCAACTATGTTAAGGAGGTAAAACATTACTATTACTCAGATATTACTCCTACTCACAGCAATACTTAAATACATAAAAGTCATGCTAAAATGAAAATTTCAAGTTTATAAATAGTACAAAAGGAGAAATATTTTTACCTAGTTGTTTTAAATCATCAAAATAGGCCACAGGCTAAAGCTGTTTATAAATAATCTCTGGAAGTGAGCATCAAAAGACTGAATCTCTATTGATGCTGTCATGTGGTTATCTTTAAATACAACACTTAACCTTTCTCATCTCAGTTTTATTCTTTTAAAGGTTAGATCTGAACCAGATGGTCATTAAAATATTTGTGCCTTTTTGAATTTATGCCTTTAACAAATATTTAGTGGTAGGTCCTATAGCATGATGGGGGCAGTGGTGGTTCAGTGGTAGAATTCTCACCTTCTGTGCACCAGAGCCAGGTTTGATTTCCAGTCAATGCGCCTCATAAGCAGCCACCACCCATCCGTCAGTGAAGTCTTGTATATTGCTATGATGCAGAACAGGTTTCAGCAGAGCTTCCAAGCTAAGATGGACAGAAATAAAAGCCTAGAGGTCTACCTCTGAAAATCAGCCACTGAAAACCCTATGGGTCACAACAGTCCTCCAAATTTGCTACCAAATCATGGGGATGGTACAGAATCAGGCTGAGTTTCATTCCATTGTACATGGTGTCACCATGAATCAGGGATCAATTTAACAGCAGTTAAGAATGTAGCAAGGTCATTGCTCCTATGGGGCTTTCATTCTAGTGAAGAAAGGTAGACTATTTTTTTTTTAAAGAAAAACAATATAAGAAAACAATGTTATACAGACTTTGCATTTTGATTATGTGATTTAAAAAAATGTTACTAGTTGGCTGCTGCATATTGGGTAGTCAGGCAAGGCCTCTGAGAAAACGACATTAAAACTGAGATCTGAATGGCAAGAAGGAACCAGTCTTGCATGCCAAGGTCAAAGAAAAGAGCATACTAGGAAGCAGGAAAAGCCAGAGAAAAGGCCCTAACGCAGGTATGAGTTTATGTGTTTAAGACTAGCAAGACTTGAAAGTATGAACAAAGGGTAGGAGACGAGAGGAGGTTGGAGTTGTAAGTCAAGGCCAGGTCATACAGGACATTGTAAGTTATAGTAAAGAGATTGATTTTTATTTTGTGATCAATGGAAGTGCAGTGTAGAGTTTTACTTAGGGAAATAACATTATCCTTATGTATGATGTTAAATGATGCTGCATCAAGTATTATAGATGGAGTCTGACAGAAAGGACACAAAGAAGAGAAGGAAGTTATTGCATCAATGGAGGTGAATTATAGTAGATTGAACTAAGTGTTTAAAGGGAATATTTAGAGAATTCAATGATTCAGGACATCTTTTAAAGTGCAGTACACCAGATGTGACAATGTATTAAATGCTGAAAGTGAAAACAGTTAATCAAGACCAAACGTTAGATTTTTTTTTTTTTATTTGAGTGACAGTGTGGATATTGGTATTTTTATTTTGATGGTGAAGAGAAAGAAGATGTTTAGAGAAAACAGAGTTTGGATTTAAATATGTTATATATGGGGTGTCTAATAGCTTTAGAAAGACAATATTATTTGAGAGTAGGGAGTTCATGATGAAGAACTTGATTGAAACCATATATATGGTAGTTCTCAGCATATTATATATATATATATAATAAGACTGGATGAAGTCATGTAGGGAGGGAGTATAGACACAGAAAAAAAAGGAGCCTTAAACTGTACTGATCTCTGAGACACAGCAACATTTAGAAATGCAGCTTAGGAATGAGAACAGAGACTGAGAAGAAGAGACAGGAGAAAAAAGGTGAAGTAAGAAAACAGATCTCATTTTTATAGGATAGTATAAAGAAATACTAAAAAGTTTTCTGATATTTCATTCAACAACACATAAACATGAAGTTTTTTAAACTCAGTGTTGTTTTTATGGCTTGAATAAGAACCTAAGAAAACTAAATTTAAGGTAAACACAAAGGCTATAAATTTCTTAGATGTATTCTTTTCATAGATAAAATAGTAACACCAAAAATCAAAAAGAAAACCACAGAGAAGTAAAGAAGAACTAGCAGTAAACTAAATCTACATATGGAAAAATAATCATATTTTCCTAGTAGTGCTTTTGTGTTTTCCAAGAGAATATAACTGCTTTTCCTGGTAAATACCTTTCTGGGAAAAGTCCAGCAGTAGTTGGAAGAGAAACGTACACTTTAAGCTGTAAATATCTTCAGGGGCTAGAATGAATGAATAAATAATTCACAATGAATCTACCTCAGATATTCCCCCACACTGGGATAACCCTCAAACACGAAGGATTTGTCTATTCTAGACATAAAAAAAATCACTGTATATCTATTAATTATTCATAGTACTAATGAAAATATGTTTTCTATAAGTCCATAGAAGATACAGGGAACATAAGAGGAAGCAGGGCTAAGATGGTGAAATAGTCAGATGCTTCCTGTGGTCCCTCTTACAGCAAAGACCCAAAAAAACAAGTGAGTCAATTATATATGACAATCTAGGAGCCCTGAGCATCAAAGGCAAAGTTGAGGAATCCGACTGAGCAGCAGGGGGAGGGAGAGACGGTTCAGAAGCACCAAGGAGTTGCCAGACCTGACCTGGCGGGAACTGGCATCAGGGAGGCAGGATCAAGCGGTGTGCATGATGAGCCAAGCAGTAGCACTCGGGACCCATATTTCACATCAGGAAACACGGAGTGGCGAAGAGTCTACTCAAGCCTCCAGAACCAGTGAAAATCAGTGCTCAATTGGCAGAAACATAAGTACATGAGTCTAACCTACCGCATGAATCAAAAAACTTCCCCTTCGGGAAAAATCTTTCCCCCACTTATCTGCTGTCTCCTCACTCTGCAACAGGTTCTGGACTGGCATCAGGGATTGCCACTTCCCATGGGCTGGAAGTGGGAATCGTCATGTGCCCTGAGCCATTCTCCCAGCCTTGGAAAGGGAACAAATTAACAAACAGGAAAAAATAATCTGCCAAGTCCCCTAAACCAGGAACTCAGGGCAGGCACAACTCCTTTGCCTAGACGCAAGCATAAGGGGTCCACAGACTTAGAATGCCTTTCACCACTGCGTAGACCTGTGTGGGCCCATTTCAATAGCGTAGGGCCTCATTAGCACAGCACAACCGGTTATATACCAGAAGCCTAACTTCAACTGTATTAACTATATGATGGAGTGGCAAGTTTGTGACATTTGACACTTCTCTGCCCATTAAGTCAGGTCTTTACCTACTCACATCAGTGGCCTAAGGACTGGTGGCTTCATTCATGCCACCTATCCACCCACAACAGGGGTCCAAGAAAAAGTGGTGCCTGCCAGTCCTTACGGCCAACAGCACTGGGAGCCCATAGTCTAGCTGAAAAACCTCCCACCTACGTGCTCTGGGGAACAGGGACCCACTTTTCTCCCAGACACTCAAGGGCAGCTTTCAGAACCCTGTCTTGCTCAGCACGTGACCACCTACTGACAACAGATACCCGTGCCTACTCCAATTACCCCTGCCCATCTAGGACTGTAGGTGAGAGCCTGCACCACACACTCGGTGACCAACTACCTGGACACCTGAGTTGCATCCATACAAGAAAATTAAACTGACTCCTGGGCTCACATATCTAGTAACAGATCTAACCACCTGGTGACAGGACATTAGAGCTTCAAAGCTACTGATAATCAAACTAGCTCACATGAGTAGTCAATTTGGGCATATCAAAACAAGAAGCTAGGACAGTAAGCAAACCTAAAATAAATAAATATAGTAACTTATTGATGGCTTGGAGAAAACACTCAATATCAAGTCACATAAAGAGGCAGACCATGATGGCTTCAGCAAGCTCCAAAACAAAGAATCAAGAAATCTTCCAGTGGAAGAGAACTTCTTGAAAGGAAGGCAAAATACAAAAGATTAATATACAGAACTGTTCAAGAGATAAGGAAGGAGATCATGCAAAACCAGACCAAGCCAAGGAACACACAGACAAAGCAATAAAGGAAATTAAGGAGATTATAGAAGAGCACAATGACAAATTTAACAGGCTGCAAGAATCCAGACAGACAGCAAACTGAAGTCCAGAAGATTAACAATAAAATTTCAGAATTAGACAACTCAATAGAAAGTCATAGGAGCAGAATTGAGGCAATGGAAGTCAGAATTAATGACATTGAA
>NW_004444173.1:1827650-1830046 GCF_000243295.1 Trichechus manatus latirostris
AAGTCATAGGAGCAGAATTGAGGCAATGGAAGTCAGAATTAATGACATTGAAGATAAAGCACTTGACACCAACTTATGTGAGGAAAAATCTGATAAAAAAAATTTTAAAAAAAATGAAGAAAGTCTAAGAATTATGTGAGACTCTATCAAGAGGAATAATCTACGAGTGATTGGAGTACCAGAACAGGGGGTATAACAGAAAATACAGAGAGAATTGTTGAAGATCTGTTGGCAGAAAACTTCCCTGATATCATGAAAGATGACAAGCTATCTATCCAAGATGTTCATTAAACCCCACACAAGCTAGATCAGAAAAGAAAGTCACCAAGACATATTATAATACAACTTGCCAAAACCAAAGATAGAGAATTTTAAGAGTGGCTAGGGATAAGCGAAAAGTCATCTACAAAGGACAGTCAGTAAGAATAAATTTTGAGTACTCAGGAGAAACCTTGCAGGCAAGAGGCGACCATATATGACATATATAAAGCCTTGCAGGAAAAAAAAACTGCCAGCCAGGAATTGTATATCCAACAAAACTGTCTCTCAAATGTGATGGCAAAATGAGGGCATTTCCAGATAAACAGAAGTTTAGGGAATTTGCAAAAACCAAAATAAAATTACGAGAAATACTAAAGGTAGTCCTCCAGTTAGAAAATCAATAACATCAGATAACAAGCCAAGACTAGAACACAAGACAGAGCAACCAGATATTAACCCAGCCAGGGAATTCACAAAACTAAATCAAAGCTAAAACACTGAAAGTAGGGAAACAGAGACATCAACATGTAAAAGATGACAACATTACAACAAACAAGAGGGACAAAAAATGTAGTCACAGATCTTTAATATGGAGTGGAAGTCAAGGCAATATAAAAGAATAAAAGATTAGTTTCAACTTAGAAAAATAGGTGTAAATATTAAGGTAACCATAAAGGAAACTAACAATCCTACACATCAAAAAAAAGAAAAACATTAAGACTCAGCAAATACAAAACCAACAATGAAAAGATGAAAAGAAAATACATAAAGAAAAATGACTTAGCATAGAAAATTAAGTGGAACAAAGAAACTTTCAATGCATAAGAAAAATATGTCAAAATGACAGCACTAAACTCATACCAGTCAATAATTATGCTGAGTGTAAATGGACTAAATGCACCAATAAAGAGACAGAAAATGGAAAAATGGATTAAAAAAAAAAAACAGATCTGTCTATATGCTGCCTATGAGAGACGCACCTTAGACTTAAGGTCACAAACAGACTAAAACCTAAAGGATAGAAAAAAATATATCAAGGGAACAGCCCTCAAAAAAGAGCAGGAGTGGCAATCTTAATCTCTGACAAAATAGACTTTAAAGCAAAATCCACCTCAAAGGATAAGGAAGGACACTATATAATGATTAAAGGGTCAATACACCAGGGCAACATAATCATAATAAATATTTACTCACCCAATGACAGGGTTCCAAAACACATAAAACAAACTCTAACACCAATGAAAAGAGAGATAAGTAGCTCCACAATAATAGTAGGAGACTTCAACACACCACTTTCGGTGAAGGACAGAACATCCAAAGAAGCTCAGTAAAGATATGGAAGATCTAAATGCCACAATCAACCAGCTTGATCTCACAGATATATTCAGAACACTCCACCCAACAGCAGCCAAGTATGCATTCTTTTCTAGCTCCCATGGAACATTCTCCAGAATAGACCACATATTAGGCCACAAAGCAAGCCTTAACAGAATCCAAAACATCGAAATATTACAGACTATCTTTTCTGACCATAACGCCATAAAAGTAAAAATCAATACCAGATAAAGCAAGGAAAAAAAAATCAAACAGATGGAAATTGAACGACATCTTGCTCCAAAACTACTGGGTTATAGAAGAAATTGAGGACAAAATAAAGAAATTCATAGAATCAAATGAGAATGAAAAGCATCCTACCAGAACCTTTTGGGTACAGGAAAAGCAGTGCTCAGAGGTCAATTTATAGCAATAAATGCACACATCCAAAAAGAAGAAAGAGCTAATATCAGAACATTAAACCTTCAACTTGAACAAATAGAAAGAGAGCAGCAAAAGATGCTCTCGGGCACCAGAAGAAAGCAAACATTTATAATTAGAGCAGAATTAAATGAACTAGAAAATAGAAAAACAATCCAAAGAGTTAACAAAATCAAAAGCTGGTTCTTTGAAAAGATCAACAAAATTGATAAATCATTGGCCAAACTGACAAAAGAAAAACAAGAGAGGAAGCAAATAACCCATATAAGAAACGAGATGGATGATATCACAATAGACCCAACGGAAATTAAAAGAATCATAACAGAATACTATGAAAAATTGTACTCTAACAAATTTGAAAACCTAGAGGAAATGGACAA
>NW_004444173.1:1830146-1839452 GCF_000243295.1 Trichechus manatus latirostris
GAAATTAAAAGAATCATAACAGAATACTATGAAAAATTGTACTCTAACAAATTTGAAAACCTAGAGGAAATGGACATGTTTCTAGAAACACACTACCTATTTAAACTAACACAAACAGAGGTAGAACAACTAAATAAACCTGTAACAAAAGAAGAGATTGAAAAGATAATTAAAAAACTCCCAACAAAAAAAAAAGCCCCAGGCCAGATGACTTCACTGGAGAATTCTACCAAACTTTCAGAGAAGATTTAAGACCACTACTACTAAAGGTATTTCAGAGCATAGAAAAGGATGGAATACTCCCAGACTCATTCTATGAAACCAGCATAACCCTGATACAAAAACCAGGTAAAGACACCATAAAAGAAAGTTACAGACCAATATCCCTCATGAACATAGACAAGAGAACCCTCAACAAAATTCTAGCCAATAGAATTCAGCAACATATCCAACAAATAATTCATCATGACCAAGTGGGATTCATACCAGGTATGCAGGGATGGTTCAACATTAGAAAAACAATCAATGTAATCCATCACATAAGTAAAACAAAAAACAAGAACCACATGATCCTTTCAATTGATTCAGAAAAGCCATTTGACAAAGTCCAACACATATTCATGATAGAAACTCTCAGCAAAATAGGAATAGAAAGGAAATTCCTCAACATTATTAAGGGCATTTATACAAAGCCAACAGCCAATATCATCCAGAATGGAGTCTGAAGAAATACCCCTTGAGAACTGCAACCAGACAAGG
The DNA here is from genome assembly GCF_000243295.1 of Trichechus manatus latirostris. Lineage (NCBI taxonomy): Eukaryota > Metazoa > Chordata > Mammalia > Sirenia > Trichechidae > Trichechus > Trichechus manatus. Next base: position 1,830,906 of record NW_004444173.1, read on the forward strand.
ATGCCCTTATTCACTACTCTTATTCAACATTGTGCTGGAGGTCCTAGCCAGAGCAATCAGACTAGAAAAAGACATAAAGGGCATCCAAATTGGTAAGGAAGAAGTCAAAGTATCTCTATTTGCAGATATGATCTTATACACAGAAAACCCCAAAGAATCCACAAGAAAACTACTGCAACTAATAGAAGATTTCAGCAAAGTAACGGGATAAAAGCTAAACATACAAAAGTCTGTTGGATTCCTCCACACCAACAAAGAGAACTTCAAAGAGGAAATCTCCAAATGAATGCCATTTACAATAGCCCCCAGGAAGATAAAATATTTAGGAATAAATTTAACCAGAGATGTAAAAGACCCATGCAATGTAAACTACAAGACACTATTGCAAGAAACCAAAAGAGACCTATATAAGTGGAAAAACATACCCTGCTCATGAATAAGAAGACTCAACATTGTGAAAATGTCAATTCTACCCAAAGACATCTACAGATACAATGCAATACCAGTCCAAATTCCAATGAGATTTTTTAATGAGATGGAGAAACAAATCATCAACTTCATATGGAAAGGGAAGAGTCCCTGGATAAGTAAAGCAGTACTGAAGAAGAACAGAGTGGGAGGCGTCACATTACCTGATTTTAGACCCTATTATACAACCATGGTAGTGGAAACAGCCTAGTACTGGTACAACAGATACATAGACCAATGGAAAAGAATTGAGAATCCAGACATAAATTCATCCACCTATGAGCAGCTGATATTTGACAAAGGCCCAAAGTCCATTAATTGAGGAAAATATATTCTCTTTAACAAATGGTGCTGGCATGACTGGATATCCATCTACAAAAACATGAAACAAGACCCATACCTCACACCATGCACAAAAATTAACTCATAATGGATCAAAGATCTAAATATCAAATAAAAAACGTTAAAGATCATGGAAGAAAAAGTAGGGACAACACTAGGAGCTCTAATACATGGCATAAACAGAATGCAAAACATTACTAATGATGCACAAATACCAGAAGAGAAACTTGATAACTCGGAGCTCTTGAAAATCAAGCACTTAATGCTCATCACAAGACTTCACCAGAAGAGTAAAAAGACAATCTACAGACTGGGAAAAAAATTTTGCCTAAGACAAATCTGATCAGTGTCTAATCTCTAAAATCTACAAGATACTCAAAACCTCAAAGACAAAAAGACAAATAACCCAATTAAAAAATTGGCAAAGGATATGAACAGGCACTTCACCAAAGAAGATATTCAGGCAGCTACCAGATATACGAGGAAATGCTCATGATCATTAGCCATCAGAGAAATGCAGATCAAAAGTACAGTGAGATACGATCTCACCCCTACAAGGCTAGCATTAATCCAAAAAACATAATATAAATATTGGAAAGGTTGTGGAGAGACTGGAACACTTATACACTGCTGGTGGGAATTTAAAATGGCACAACCACTTTGGAAATCGATTTGGTGCTTCCTTAAAAAGCTAGAAAGAGAAGTACCATACGGTCCAGGAATCCAGCTCCTTGAAGTATATTCTAGAGAAATAAGAGCAGTCATACGAATAGATATATGCACACCCATGTTCACTGCGGCACTGTTCACGTTAGCAAAAAGATGGAAACAACCTAGGTGCCCATCAACTGACAAATGGATAAACAAATTATGGTATATTCACACAATGGAATACTACACAACGATAAAGAACAACAACGAATTCGTGAAACATCTCACAACACGGATGACTCTAGAAGGCATTATGCTGAGTGAAATTAGTCAGTCACAAAAGGACAAATATTGTATGAGACTACTGTTATGAGAACTCAAGAAAAGGTTATTATTTGATGGTTACCAGGGTGGGGAGGGAGGAAGAGTGGTATTCACTAACTAGATAGTAGACAAGAATTATCTTAGTGAAGGGAAGGACAACACACACTACAGAGGAAGTCAGCACAACTGGAATAAAACAAAAGGTAAAAAGTTTCCTGAATACAACCAAACACATCAAGGGACAAAATAGCAAGGGTGGGTGTCTGGGGATCATGGTTTCAGGGGACACCTAGGTTAACTAGCATAACAAAGTTTATAAAGAAAATGTTCTGCATCCTACTTTGATGAGTGGTGTCTGGGGTCTTAAAAGTTTGTGAGCGGCCATCTAAGATGCATCAATTGGTCCCAACCCACCTGGAGTAAAGGAGAATGAAGAACACCAAAAAGACAAGGAAAACATTAGCCCAAGAGACAGAAAGGGACACATAAACCAGAGACTATATCAGCCTGAGATCAGAAGAACTAGATGGTGTCTGGCTACCACCAATCACCGCCCTGACAGGGAATACAACAGACAGTCCCTAATGGAGCAGGGGAAAAGCAGGGTGCAGAACTCAAATTCATGTAAAAAGACCAGACTTAATGGTCTGAGACTGGAGGGACTCCAAAAGACACAGCCTCCAGACTCCCTCTTAGCCCAAAACTAAAATCATTCCAGAAGCCAACTCTTCGGACAAAGATTAGAATGAACTATAAGACATAAAATGATACTCGTGAGTAGTGTGCTTCTTAGCTCAAGTAGATACATGAGACTAAATTGGAAGCTCTTGTCCAGAGGCAAGATGAGAAGGTAGAAAGGCACAGAAGCTGGCTGAATGGACACTGGAAATCCAGGATAGAAAGGAGGAATGTGCTGTCACATTGTAGGGAGAGCAACTAGGGTCACATAACAATGTGTGTATAAATTTTTGTATGAGAAACCAGATCCATCTGACATCAACAAAGATATTCCTCTTTCCACATCCTCGTCTGAATCTGGCTTGAACTTCTGGCAGTTTCCTGTCAAGGTATGGCTGCAACCTTTTTTTTTTTTAAATTGTGCTTTAAGTGAAAGTTTATAGTTCAAGTCAGTTTCTCATACAAAAATTTATGCACACACTGTTATGTGACCACTGCTTGGTCTCTCCCAATGTGGAAAAAGAGTCCCAAATGCCACTGCTTGCCTCACCACGCATGCCAGCCAGTCTGGTCTGCAGGGTGCCGGTTCCTGCTGGGTCAGGTCTGACAACCCCTCCCTGCTTCTGAACTGTCTCTCCTTCCCCTGCCACTCAGTCCGATTGCTCAACTTTACCTTTGATGTCAGGGCTCCTAGACTGTCCTATGTAATCAATTCACTTCTTTTCTCAGGTCTTTGTTGTAAGAAGGATCACTGGAAGCAGCTGACTACTCCGCCATCTTGGCCCTGCCTCTCTAACACTCTTGGTTGCAACCATTTTTGAATTACCTTCAGTAAAATTTTACTTGTGTGTGATATTAATGATATTGTTTGATAGCTGCCACATTCTGTTGGATCACCTTTCTTTGGACTGAGTGCAAATATGGATCTCTTCCAGTAGGTTGGCCAGATAGCTGTCTTCAAAATTTCTTGGCATAGTAGAGTGCTGCATTCATTTATTGAAACATCTCTGTTGGTATTCTGTCAATTCCTGGAGCCTTTTTTTGCCATTCCTTTAAGTGCAGTTTGGATTTTTTCCTTCAGTATGATTGGTTCTTGACCACATGCTGCCTCCTGAAATGGTTGAATGTTGACCAGTTCTTTTTGGTACAGTGACTCTGGGTATTCCTTCCATCTTCATTTGATGCTTCCTACATAGTTTAATATTTTCTCCGTAGAATCTTTCAGTATTACAACTTGAAGCTTGAATTTTTTCTTCAGTTCTTTTGGCTTGAGAAATGTTGAATTTGTTCTTCCCTTTTGGTTTTCTATCTCCAGGTCTTTGCACATTTCATTATAATATTTTACTTTGCCTTCTCCAGTTACCCTTTGAAATCTTTTGTTCAGTTCTTTTACTTCATCATTTCTTCCATTCGATTTAGCTACTTGACCTTTCAGAATCTCTTCTGACATTGATTTTGGTCTTTTTTTTTTCTTTTCCCTCAGAATAATGAAAAGTCTATCCTGGAGGAAGTACAGCCAGAGTGCTCCTTGGAAGCCAGGCTGGTGAGGCTTTGTCACATGTACTTTGGACATGTTGTTAGGAGAGACCAGTCTCTGGAGAAGGGCTGCAACAATGGGCTCAAACATAGCAATGATTGAGAGGATACAACCAGAATATTCCTTAGAATCGATGATGACAAAACTTTGGCCTTCTTCCTTTGGTCACATCAACAGGAAAGACCAAAAGCTAGAAAAGGCAATCAGGTTTGGTAAAGTAGAGGGCCAGTGAAAATGAGGAAAACTCAATGAAGTCTATTGAAACAATAGTTACAACAGGATTAAGTGGATAATACTTTGGAAATTTTAATATATAATTACTCTTGTGATATTGTGTATATTTCTATCCATGTTTCTGTATAAGCAGAGATACAAATGTATGATAGAGAAAGTTCATTTTACGTATTTTATTTTCATATATATATTTATGTAATTCTTTATTGAATAAGTAATACATCTACTTTATTTGATATTCAATAGGTAAAAAGTAGTATATTGAAATGGGTCTTTTTTTCCCACTCTTATCAATCACCTACCCAAGTTTCTTTTCCACAGATAAGTTAACAATTGATCATGAGACTTTCATCAATATTTTAAGACTATACAAGGCAATACATATTATAAATATGGTTACATATATGTCCTGTATACACATATATTCATTTACATGTATTTATTGATGCACATGCATACAAACAGCAGAGTGGTGAGAAAGGATATATGTATATATTTTTTCTCACCTAATGTTTTACACAAACTTTAGAATGTTAAGACACTACAAACATAATTATGTCCTTAGTTTTTTGATTTTTTAGTATATGGTGGAAATCATTACGTATTAGTTTTATGTAATCCTCCTTGTTTGTTAAATGTAAGACAATATTTTTATAGATGTCATTATTTATTTAACTACACCTTTGTTGATTTTTTTAGCTTATTTCAAATAATTTCTCATCAGTGCAATATATGTGTAGGATAAATTTATAGAAGTGGAAGTGCTAGACTGAAGGGTAGATCAATTTTAAATGCTTAAACTATTCAAAATAATGACATGGTATTTCATTTGAAAATTTTAATCAATAAAAATTTGGCTATTCCAAATATGCTCCATAGTTTTATGAGTTAGATATTTCAGAATATTGCTCTTGACATTTTATTTTGGATTATCAATTACTCAGTTATTGGAAGGAATATTTGCTTTGCTAATGTTACAGGTGTATTATCAAGAACATTTGAAATATTAGGTATACATATGCTCGAATACTACAAAGTGCTATCCATACACAAACTTATTAATGCTACCCATTAACTTAATAAAGCTAAATAACAAAATTCATAATAATTGTTTGTGGTAAATTCTACAAAAAGTTTAGATTATGTACTGCTAAATATTTCATCTAGTACCAAATTTATATTCCTGGAAGAAAGGAAATAGCATTTTTTCAGTGACTTCTGAAATACAACATTCTAACAAAATCAGCTCTTCATATCAATATCTGTAGTCGCTTTATGAAGACGTAGTAATAATGAGGTTGTTTATGACTTTTATCCGAATAGGGCTATGCGGTCTAGTTTTTCTTTCTAACCCTGCACCATAATGAAGAACTTTAATGTTCCATCAAGGGCAGATAGATGGTGAATATGAAGAGATAGTTCACCCTTGCAGAGAAATGTTTCCTTAGATGATGTCTTTGAAAGGATCAGGAAATTGCAGTGGGAAAACATTCAAATAAACATCTGAGAGATCAGTTAAGTGGAGTAAGTATGTGACATACTTATGATAATAATTTTGGAAATTTGTTACAGAAAACAAATATTCAAAGACTGTTTGATCAGGCCTATGTCTGTGAAATTTAGCTTGGTTTACTCACTTTTCTCTAGAAAGAAAACATTGCTTATGACTGCAAAACGGAAATCAACTATTATGTCACTAATTAAGTTGCAAAAAGGTGTGTTCTCAGTGATTTACCTTTGATTTTACTTTAACTCATTATAAAGAAACGGTTTTACTGGTGTAAAATGTTTCCACTGACACGTGTAGGCGTGGCAATGGAGACAAAAACTCTAGATTATTTAATAATCATAAGACACGAACAGATCATAACTGAGCCATATAAATAGACAATCTCAATAGGTAATAGAAAATCTACTAGAGCTCTATTTTTAATTTTTGGATGACTAACCATAGTTGGGAAACCCTGGTGGTGTAATGGTTAAGACCTATGGCTGCTAACCAAAAGGTCAGCAGTTCAAATCCTCCAGGCACTCCTTGGAAACTCCATGGGGCAGTTCTATTCTGTCCTATAGGGTTGCTATGAGTAAGAATCCGCTCAAAGTCAATGTTTTTTTTTTTTTAAACCATAGTTGAATATGTAAAATTATTAACTGTGCCTATCCCATAGATACAGAAATGTGAAAAATACTGTAAAAAACATTGATTTTTACGCTTTTAACTTATTTTGAAATGATTTTAAATTTACAGAGTAATTACAGAAATCTTACAAAGAACTTCTGTATACTTTTCACTCATATCCACTCATTGTTAACACTTTCTCCATTTGTTCTCTCTCTGACTCTGCCTCTCTCTCTTTCTGTCTCTCTCTGTGTTTGTGTGTATATATATATATACACCTGCATATTGTTAAAAATAATCAAAACTCAATGAAATTTGAGCATGAGGTTTCTTCTGAGCTGTTATTCTACACACGTATAGGGAGACCATTTTGATTCCAGAAAAAGCAAGTGGCTAGAACAAGCTAGATACAATGAGGCATATAAAAAGGAAGGAGAAATATAGATCAACCATTGGCTAAATTTAACATGATTTATTGAACCCTACCCGCTGCCCCTTGACTGTTGCTGTGGAGTTGATTCCCACTCATAGTGACCCTACAGGACAGAGTAGAACTGTCTCATAGGGTTTCCAAGGAGCAGCTCGCGGATTCAAACTGCAGACCTTTTGTTTAGCAGCTGAACCCTGCCCTTCCCCTTTAAATAAGATCAATTGTTATCAGATCACAAGATAGTCTCTGCTTCTCTACTCAGCAATATCTTTCAAAATTCAAATGTAGTAACCCAGAATTTGGAGCCCTGGTGGCACAGTTGTTAAGACCTAAGGCTGCTGACCAAAAGGTCAGCAGTTCAAATCCACCAGCTGCTCCTTGGAAACCCCATGGGACAGTTATACTCTGTCATATAGGGTCACTATGAGTCGGAATCCACTTGATGGCAATGGGTTTTTTAAGTCTGGATTTGAATAGGAAAGAAAGGATTAGCAACTCTGGGTGAAGGAAAAGCCACTGGCAGATTAATTTTGGTCAGGGATTTCTTTAAGGTGAATATTTGGTTTCATAAGTAAGAAAACTCCAAAATCAAACCAAGATATCTGCTATCAAATTCTCTCTTTGACTATATATATTGTAAGGAACATATACAACCTATATATATATACATATTTTTTTCTGAATCATTTGGGAATAAATTATAGACATTGGATATTTTTAACAGAAAAGGATCATTTATCCATTTCTACTCCTGTTACTGAATTATCTTTTCTATAAATAGTTCAAACAATATGTAATTATTGGCTGAAGGTAAACATATGCAGTATATAACTACAGATAAGACAATGGCCTCCATTTGGGGCAATTACCATCCATGCCATGTGTTCAGACCCTGGCAATTCTGCCAGTGGCATGTTCACCTAACAGTCTCTGTGAATGGCACCTTTGAACTAGGCAATCCATAGTCATTTACATAGATTACAACATGGATGTGCTCCCTACAGCAGTGATTGCACAGATAATGTCTTCAACAAGCCAGCAATCAATCACTTTCATCTTTATTTCCCATCAAACATCTAGTTTAAAGTATCAAATTACAGAATATCTATTTTGCTATTATATTTGGATTTTTTTCCAAAATAACTGCCTGTTATCTGCATTTAGATATAAATATGTTAATACTTTTTATATTAATTTTGTTACAAGTCATCATACTGAAATCATTTTTTTTTTCCTGGTTGATGTTTAGTCAACTACATTCAATAATATGATTTACACATTATTTATTGGAAAAATAATGCATGAATATTGAATGATGAAAGTTGAAAAACAAGCTTACATCTTCTGATTTTCTTTAATTTCTTGACTTTAAAAAAAGTATATATTTCTTTTTCTTCTTGTTTGATATTAAAAATATTGAAAGGTTTGAATTTGTATTAGGTTTTGAATCTTATAAATTGTGTCCTATATTATACTACTTCCACCATATGTCTGTCAGTTTGCCCTACTGTGCTGGCTTTCACGTTGCTGTGATGCCAGAAGCTTTGCCACCAGTATTTCAAATACCAACAGGGTCACCCTTGCTGGACAGGTTTCAGTTGAGCCTCTAAGATTAGGACTAGGAAGAAGGACCTGGCAGTCTATTTCTAAAAAAATTATCCAATGAAAATCTTATGAATAGCAGCAGAATATTGTCTCATATAGTGCCGGAAGATGAGCCCCTCATGTTGTAAGGCACTGGAAATACGACTGGGAAAGAGCTGC
>NW_004444173.1:1842462-1872300 GCF_000243295.1 Trichechus manatus latirostris
ATTTGTGTCCAAGTAGAACTGTGCTTCATAGGGTTTTCAGTGGCTGATTCTTTATTTCAGAAATAGATCACCAGGCCTTTCTTACTTGGCATATCTGGGAGGACTCAAACTTCCAACCTATAGGTTTGCAGCCAAGTGAATTAACTGTTAGCACCACCCAGGGACTATTCCTCTGTGGTAAACTTTGAGAACTGTTCTCATCTTTTACCAATAGCCTCTATGCATGAGATGGTTTGAAATTTCTTCTCTTGTTTTAATCCATCTGCTTCTGTTTTTCAAATATTAAAAAAAATTTAAAAAATCTTCATGTACCACAGAACCTGTTCTTGTTATCAGCACATTTTTTCTGATACACTAGTAAAACACTCCTTTTCTAAAAAGCAGGCAAGCATAAATACTTAGCTAACCATCTTGAGCCAATACAGATTATCTCTTTCTTTCCATGCATTTCAATTGCCTTTGAGGAAATTGAATTAAATGGACCTTGTGTCTTTCAGATTGAGCTATGAGAGCATCAAGTATAAGCTGGAAGTATACTGGAAAAAAATTTTTTTTGGCTCACTAGAGGGTAGACAGTATGTCAAGATTATAAACTATTTTGCCTTCTTTGCTATGGGAGCAACTGGATTCTTTCTTAGTATGAATAGACTTCTTTTATCACATGCAATTATACTCAGGGAAACTCCATTTTGTTTCCAAAGAGTTTCATGTTATTTAAAGGATTTTGAAAGAATCCTATCACCTAAAATCAATTTGAGATTTTAATAATATGGTGAAGAGTTGATAAATGATAAAAACTTGGCATGAGTAGCAAATGCATCTGCAGGGGGTGTATTCAAAATATTTAGTATTTCTTTTGGCACTGAAGGGAAAATTGACCAATCAGAAAAGAACTCAACATAAATAACTGATATTGCTGTAATAGTGTGTACTGGCTGGATACTGACTGTTTATTTGTAAATATTTATAATTCAAGACCTAAGAAATAAAACCATCATGAAATGTGAAACATTGCCGTTGTCCAAGAGCTATAGTGTTTAACCAAGACTTTTTGTTCTAGGATAAGTGGCTGAAACTTAAAAGCAAGCATTCAGTTCTCTATTTAGAGGCTGGGACAAAGCCAAGGCAATTCTGAGTGAAAAGCCAAGCTGGAATTCAATGTCTTTTAATTAGGTCACATAGGCAAAATTTATTTACAAGGCCAAGAAAAATAGAAGAAAAACAATGGTCTCAAAAAGAGAAAGTTGCTACTTTGAAAGTTGTTCTAGTCTGAGTTGAATATAGAACTACTATTTACTTTAAAAATCAATCACAATTCCACTTTATATCATAAATTAAACTGTTTTGCAGAATTTAATAGGATTACACTATTGATTTCATCTACACAATGCTAGCTGACACTGCATACCTATGAACTATGGCCTATTATGTTACTGAGCACAAGAGAAAAGGGATTAGTCTGTGAAAGAACAAGCAGATTTCATGGCTCTGCACTATGTTCACATACCTGTTAACTCAATAGTCATTTTATGTTACTAAATGCCAACCAAAAAAACAAAACAAAACAGAAAAGTAGTCTGTACTAATCCTTGAAGCATCTGGCTAAGCTTATTTGATAACTCTGTTTGGGCACCTATTCAAAATCCAGCCACTGGATATGAAAGAATAAAGATTGTGTTTGTCTGTTTGTTTTCTTCCCAGGGATGAAAATAATATTGAATAATTGATTTCAACTGCATATGATTTCAGTAACTTCAGAAATGTCTTTTTTACAATCATTTAAATCAGTCCCATAGCAATATATAGTTATTCTAGTTTGTTTTTAGTTTAAGTCAAAGAAAAAGTGACCACGTGGGAATGTGAGAGGGGGAGGGTGATAACTGTAATTTACACCCTCATTGCCCACTACCTGCCATAATTGTTTATATGTAAGTGTAATTTACTAGGGGGGGCTCCTTGATTTTCACACCACAGCCCATCGTTTTGGACTTTTGAACTCCAGAATTATAGGAGAATAAATTTGCGTTGTTTAAGTCACTAAATTTTTTGGTAATTTGAGACAGCAGCAACAGGAAACAAATAATCTTATTTTCACTAGACTTTTGCTTTCCATATTTACCTTAGATAATGCATGTACAGAAAAGACTATATTTTGAAACCTCTCAAGATTTATTATTTATACAAAAACAGTCAAGGTTTCAGTCCCATTCCTCTGGGAAGCAAGCACCAAGACCGACTTAGACGTGCAAGAGATTTATTGGAGATAAAGTACTATGAAAGTCAAAGGAGAGAGAGAGTAGCATAGGGTCTTCAAACTCTTGATGCAGGATTAACACCTCTGGAAGGATAGGGGTAAAGAAGAAACCTTTCATGGAGGAAGAGCCTTAGTATGTGATGCAGTTCTGAGGAAGTCTCATTCATGCTAACGTGGACCCCCAAAGCAAAAACTGTTGGAGGAATTCCACATTGGAAAGAAATGGCAAGGCCCTAGCACACCACCATTCTCAATCATTAGCTGAAGCAGCCCAGGGAGAGTATGTTCTTGGCTGGAATGTTGTGGCAAATGCTAAAGGTATTGTAGCTAGAAACTGTGAGCTAACTGTATTCTTTCTGGCAGATTCTCTCTTGAAGGGGTAGCTGAGAGACACAACTCGATGGTTGCTGCAGTCAATTTAACATTAACTGAAGCTCATTATCATTGCCTATCAAGTAGGATCCACAATCAACACCCATGGAAGCAGCAGTCGAGAAATTAAAGAACGCATTGCATTGAGCAAATCTTCTGTAAAAGACCTCTTTGAAGTGTTAAAAAGCAAAGATCTCACTTTGAGGACTAACGTGTGTTTTCAATCGCCTCATATGCAAGGAAGGAAGAAGGAACACCGAAGAAGAATTGATGCCTTTGAATTACGGTGTTGATGAAGCATATTGAATACACCATGGGCTGCCAAAAGAACAAACAAATCTGTCTTGGAAGAAGTACAGCTAGAATGCTCCTTAAAAGCAAGGATGGTAAGATTTCCTCTCACATACTTTGGACATGTTATCAAGAGGGATCAGTCCCTGGAGAAGGACATCATCCTTGTAAAGTAGAGCATCATCGAAAAAGAGGAAGACCCTCAACCATATGGATTGACACAGTGACTGCAACAATGGGCTCAAGCATAACAATGATCATGGGGATGGCGCGGGACCCTCAGTGTTTCGTTATGCTGTGCGTAGAGTCGCTATGAGTTGGAACTGACTTGATGGCACCTAACAACAGCGACAAGAAGACATACCAACATCAATACATATTTATTGCCTCTGCATTGCTTTTCTTCCTCCATACTGAAAGCAGAACTAATGTCACTGTGCTTCAATTTCTCTATATTATCTTTAGATTTCCATGGTCACAGGCAAGAACCTCTAAGGTTTGAGTCATTTTCAATCTAGTTCTGATACCGTGTCTTCAAGTTTCCCAAACTAGATTTTCTTAGGATGCATGTTGATGTATTCTCTAAAACACAACAAAAGATGTACGTGTGTGCCATGATGACTTTTTTAATTGTACACTATTTTCTATTCATGGAGTCTTTGACTTACTGTCAAGAGTCAGGTGAAACCATTGTTTTTCAAATATTTTCAAATATCTTCCATGTGAGAAGAACAGCTGAATTAATCTTTTACCAATACTGTCAGTTTTCTTACTCTATCTTTCTTTTGTACCTCCTCCTTCACCACGACAAAGAAGCAAATTATTGTTCCACCAGGTCTGCAATATACCTGTAGTTACTAAATCTCAATGACTATGGGCTGTTGGAAAAAATGTCAGAAACTTTCCAAATTTATCATATGAGAAATTTGTTGTCTCAGATTCAAATCACTCCTCATAAACATTTGGTAAATCTCAAAACCTTTTTCTCAAGAGACAATATCAAATATTTCTTTGAGAAATTTTATTTGAGTATCAACCAGTTGCTGTGGAGTAGATTCTGACTCTGAGCAACCCTATAGGTTAGAGTAGAACTGCTCCATAAAGTTTCCAAGGAGCGACTGGTGGATTCAAACTGCCAACCTTTTGGTTAGCAGCTGTAGCTCTTAACCACAATGCCACCAGAGTTTCCTGTTTGAGTACAATGGTTCTAAAAAAAACTCATTTTATCTTACAATTTTGTACGTAGTTATTCATCTTTATCTCTTTTTCTTCATTCCTAAAACAAGTGAATCTTCCTATTGCTCAAAACCAGTGCAACCAATTGTGCCTTAATCTTCTATTTCTTCTAGTTATTGCCTTGTGCACAGATCTCCATCTTAAAAAAAAAAAAATTCTGATTTACTTCCATGCCTACCCCACAGCTACTAACACCTTTCTCCATCTTCTCTACTAAACTTCTTGAAAGCTTTGTCTAAACTCTCTACTTAAATATATGGAATCTGGTTTCCATTTTGCAAATGCTGCTCTGACTTTTCTCTCTAATGTCCCTTCCTGTTGTCACATTCAATATATACGTTCTATCTTTATCTTGCTGGTAGGAATCCCTTTGGTTATTACTTTTTTTTCTCCTTCACACATTATGACATTTCTTCCATTACCTTTTTTGGTTTTACTTCCTCTAATTTGTGTGTGCATAGGAGCAGTTTGTGTTTATGTGTGCTTGGGTTTTCAAGGATCCCGTCTTCAGATCACTATCCTGGTTACACTTTTCTTATCCTCAGGAGACTTCATTCCTAGTCTTAAATATTACTAATAAATGAAAGATTCAAATATTTATATTCTCTAGCCTAAACTTCTTCCTGGCTTAAGTACTTACATCTATCCTCCTGCCAATTGTTCAATAGTAACTTCAAATTCAAAATATTCAAATTTGAACTCATTATCTTTTCCCACAAATTCATTCTTCTACCTGTGTTCTTTATCTCAGTGTGTATTACCACCAGTTACCCAAACAAGAAATCTTGCATATATCTGTAATTTGTCTCTGTTATCCCAATTATTTGCTAAATCTGCCTGATATAATCTTCTAAATATTTACTCTATTAGTGTCTCTCTATATCTCTATGTTCTGTTTTATACTTCATTCTTGTGGAATACTTTTTTCCCAGAATTCAGCAATTATTTTAGAAAGGTTTTTTCAGAACTTGGTCTGCCTTTCAATGGCACCTTAAACACATGACCAAGAAGAAAGTTCTATTTTTCTGTCCTAAATTTTTCTTTCTTTGATTTGGAAGCACATTCCCTAACTCAGTGCTAGAATGGATTAATTTTTCTTCCTGTTTTGTATCCTGCATCTCATAAGTTACTAAGTCCTGCCGATCTTAAGAGTGAGTATGTCTCACCTCCATGTCTCTTCCGCTCTATCTGTTTGAGTGAAGATAGAGCGGAAGAGACATGGAGGTGAGACATATTTACTGCCACTGACAGCACAGTTGCTCATCACTTCTTCTGGCATTGTTTACAAGAGCATATTACTAAGTCCCCTTTCCCAAAGACTTCTCTTAATCAGTTCTCTTCGAATGAGACTTTATGTTATCTGGCTAAAATCAAACCTACTTATTTAGAATCTATCAGTGGCTCTCTTTTGATTAAAAGATAATGTCTGAAGGTCTCAATTTAGCATATGAAGTCTTTCAAGACCTAGTATTTACTTGTTGCTTCATCCTAAAGTTACGCTTTTACAAGTGAAGCTTTTTTTCCCCTCAATTTTGCTCAAATTTCCTACTAAGATAGAAGTCCATGCCATTTCTCTCATCCTTTGCCTATGTAATTTCTATTCTTATGCAAATGCAGTTCCTTGAAGTCTAATCTGATTAAACTGTATTTTGGGGTCCTAATCTACGTTTTACTAATACAATCAACTTTCCCACAACTTCATCTGTTATATTGATTATAATTTTGTTTTTTGTTTTGTTATTTATTTTTAATCTCACTAACCAATGAGATTCTTCAAAATATACTGTTTTGCTCTATTGTTTCTGTAACATTATTCAGATAATAGCATCCATAAAATAAATACATCTTAAATAAAAATAATTAATATTCTATTTGAATATTGAGAAAGTCCAAAATCTCCACTCCATAATAGTTTTATTTACCTAGTACTCTATCACCTTCAACTTTAGATTTACTAGCTTTTGTTAGACAGCATTAAATAAATATATTTCATATTTTCTGTTTTCTCAATAATTGCATATGCTATGTTGATTATTTAGCTTTAGATTAAAAAAAAGTTACTCTTCATATTTTAAATGTCTGTCTACAGATTCATAAATTTAAACTATTTAGTCTGTCGTTCACATATTAAGACATGCATAGTCGAGATTTTATGTTTGAACATGATCTCCTAACTAGAGCTTTGAAATTTTTTGATCACATTTTTATAGTTATTATCTTGGATAAGGTGCTGTTATAATGACTGACCTCACTCATTGTATGTGAGTAACTTAGTCAAACTTCAGAGTCCAGTAGTGACTTTGTCTTTGCTTTACACAATTAGCATCTATACATCCAACATTAGATTTCATCATATCATCATGAAGAAAATAACTTTGAAGGCACAAGTACAGGAAACCCAGATGATTCATATTTCTAGATAAAAATAATACACTTCTAAATATTTCTGAAAATTAGAAAAGAAAAAAGGGAGAAATAGACAGACTAGCAAATTGATTTACCTGAATCTTTAGTTCCTTACTACATGTCCTTTATGAATATAACCTGATTGTTCTATCACAGTTGTTGCTATAAACTACACATTGTTCAATGTAGGATGGCTGCATGGATTATTACGGATGCTTAGCATTTATTTCTTTATTTTTTAAGGCTATATCTTCTTGAATTGAACACTTAGAACTACTAATATAATTATTGTTCTGTAGAATTCTTACAAATACCTGAATTGGTTTTAAGTTCTTAACTACAAAATACGCTCTAACTTTTAAAAATGAGTCAAGTACACTATTTTAACTTCATCAGGCTAATATAAAATACCTTAAAGTAACTTCTCTAATGCATACAATTATTTTTTTGAAAAATACATTCACAGACTGTAGATTAATAAGGTATATTATAATTAACTACTAAAGAAATAAATAATATTAATTGGTTGTTGTTTTTCAGTTACAGATGTTCTCTCTAATGATATAGGGACTCAAGTAATTTCTACTTAAACTAATAGAAATTATACACATACATTTTATTTCTCTGACTCATGCTTTTGGTGTTCAGATAATGATCAGTTTTGGTATCAGATGGATGACATTTATGTAATGCTCTGATTTTTATCAAATATTGGGTAAACATGCTATTGCATGAACAAATGTAATATTAAAAAAGATAATAGTTTCTTCAGAGTCTGATTTGACACAGTAGTCAAAAGCATCATGAAACATGCTGTTCTGTACATCCTTTATTTAGTGCAAGTTGAATTTATTAATGGTTTGTTTGGTAAAGTAAAAGGCATTCACAAGACTTATAGCAGAAACAATAGCAATGGATATTCAACTCTATTATATTTAGTAGAGATTTTGTTGAGCTCATGCCATCCTTTGATTAACTGCCATTGGAGGCATATTTTGCAACAGAGCTGTGTCACTGCTCTCTGTAACCATGTTTCATGTAGTCACTGGTAGGACTTTAGGGAGGGTAAGTGTATAAACGTTCACTTAACAGCAGATGTATGGACAAGTTGAGAAAGTAAAGACTGACTGTCATTTGGGATTTATTTGGAAATTTGTGATTCCAGGTTCACCTCAAGTAAGGATGAATCATATTTTTTTCTAATAGAGGGAAACAGCAAGCTTGTACCCAGAGGAGACACTCTGAGATGTGACTAGAAGTCATAGTGCTTCCTTCAGTGGAAATGAACTAAATAGAGACAGGGTGTGTAAGTTTTCCTCATTTTTACTTTTTGGTAGTGAAATTAATGAAATGGGTGTGTAAAACAGACTAGGCAGTTCTACTCTGTTCATACAGTCACTATGAGTCAGAATCGACTTGATGGCAGTGGGTTTGGTTTTGGGTTTTGCATGCATAAAACATAGCAAAATGGACTGAAGTAAATACAGTTATATTTCAAACATTTTAATTCTATGGGTGCTTATTACTGATTGTAAAAAGAAAGTGTACTTACTGTTTTCTAAGACGCATAATCTATATTTTATTCCTTCTACTAAAGTGTAGAATGATCAAATGTACAAATCTTCTTGTTAATCTTCATGGTCTTATTAAAAAGAACTAAATTTTATTACAATTAATATTCTCAATATCTGTATGTATACTACCAATAAACAATTTCCTTCCTCTTATATTTTTGTTCCCTCTAATCTGCTTAAAGAGGATGCAAGGAAGTTTTTAAAATGTTATAAGCAATATCAATTATGTCAGAAATTATATATTTATATCTACATTATATAATTTTTATTATATATGTATGATGCCTGGTCACACAGAAGGGTAGATACATCCCCATTCCTTACAAGCTATCTATCTTTTGAAGTGAGGTAGTATTCTATTCATGAGATTGTTCTCAGTGTCCTTAAATTTGATAGGAGGAATAAATAATATCTTCAGTTTAGTTGACTGTTGAAGCATTGGGTTTTGCTCTTAACCAAAGCAAAATATGTGTCCTTCTAGTATATTTCATAGAAAAAAACTGAAGTTCAGTCTCATGCAAAACTTATCAAAAAATATGAGGAACTTTAAGTCTAAACTTGACCATATAATCAATGCTTTTCTTTTCTCCCCTTAGGTATCATTCATATAACAAGCAGACTGAAAAATACCCTTCATAGTCTTCATTTTTTGGTAATCTAGGGTGGTACAAGTATAAATTCCAGACACCAAGTATGTATGAGGACTACCAAAACATCTGGGCCCAGGTAAGAATAAATACAGAGGAACTGGGGAGCTCAGTGGGCTAAATAGTGACAGATTTAAGATAGGCACAACAAGAACACACTTCCTGATTTGAGGAGCACACTTGAGAAGCAAATCTAGATCCCTTGATTACAACCATGGGTGTGGTTGTAGAGGTGAACAGACCTGCCAGAAGAAGGTCCCCAGCCATGACTTGGCTCCAAATGGTAGAGAAAGTTCAGATTCCATGAAGGATTACACAGACAGTTACACTTTTAGAAGCAGTTTGTCTCTGAGGTTGAAGAAAGTAAATGACTCTGCTGTGTAGAAAACAGCTAGTGGTGCCCCAATCCACCTGCAAAGAGTTAGTCTGAGAAATGCAACTAATTTAATAAAGTATGATGAAAAAAGAACTATCCTAGAATCTACCCAAACATGCCATGACACTAGTGAGGAAAATAGCTGCAAAACCTTTAAAGAGATAAACAACACTCAGTTGGGAAGAATTTTGGGAGCAGTCTCATATAATGCTGGAGAGAGTAAAACTTGGACAAACTTCCTCTTATAATGTTCTTCTGGAGATTGAGTCTTCAGATAAATTTGCTTGTGAAAGAAACACATGCAAGATTTCCATTAGGAAATTGTTTGGAATAACAGTAGATGGAAACAATCTAAGTATTCGTCAGTAATAAATGGTTAAATAAATCATAGCTTATCCTTAAAATTAGATAATGTGCAAATGAAAAAATAATTGGGAAACCCCTTTGGGTACTGATAAGTAAGAATTCTATAATATATTGTTTAGTGAACAAACTGTTTAGTAAAACAAAGTAAGAATTACCCAGTATTTGTAGTATGTGTAAATAAAAGGAGTGAGAATATATATTGGTAGCTACTTGCATTTCCATAAAAACCTACGAGATATAAAAATAGAAAGTAAGAAAATAAAATAATACTTGTTATTCAGATATAAAAATAAAGTTTATAAACAAATTTGTTTCCATCAAGTCAATTCTGACTCATTGTGACCCTATAGGACAGAGTAAAACTGGGTTTCCAAGGAGTGCCTGGTGGCTTTGAACTGCCGACCTTTTGGTTAGCAGCTGAACTCTTAACCACTACACCACCAGGGTTTCCACTTTGTTATAGTAGAGGTGAAAACTGACTGGAAGGAATAAAGGTGTGGAATAATATTTACTTTTGATGCTTTCTAGCAAATACGTGCATTACTTACTCAAAAATTAAAAGATTAAAATTAAAGTACTAAATAAATACATATAATAAATAACTTAGACATATATATAAGTGTGTAATACAAATTAGAATACAGTAAGAGATAATAGAATTATAAGAAAAATATATTAGAAGTTTGAAGGAAGTAGTGATTACTTCTGCTTGAGGACATTTGGAAAATGTCAATGGATTAAGAGACATTTAATGTATGTATTTAAGGCTAGTAATGATTTTATAAGTAAAAGTGGTGGGGAAATCAGTTTGCGAAAGGAAAGATTGTGGAAAATAGACTGAAGGGAGAAAACATTATAAATTCAAAGCAAATTATTCAGTTCAGCTGTAGTATAGAACTTGTTTTTGTAGTTGGACGGTGAGGTGGAAGGAGGAGAGAAAGTGAGACAGAGAATTAAACTTGGAAAACTGTGACTTATTTTCGGTGGGTCTTGAAGGATATACCAAAGATATTTAAGAAATTGTGAGTCAATAATCTAATGTAGGAACCCTAGTGGCACAGTGGTTAAGAGCTAGAGCCGCTAACCAAAAGGTCAGCAGTTTGAATCCACCAGCTGCTCCTTGGAAAACCTATGGTGCAGTTCTACCCCGTCATATAGGGTCACTGTGAGTCAGAATTGAAGTAATGGCAAATGTTTTATTTATTTATTTATTTAATATAAGATTTTTCAAAATCCATTACGTGGTAGAAACTTTAAAATTTTATTTAGAAAAACTCATACTTTAGAAGACTGTTGGAAGAATAGATAATTCATCTGTTTGTCTGGATATTAAAACAAGTTACATCCCAAGTTTCATTAAGACTAACAAAACTGTGGACATGCGTATCACTGTTAAACCATTACAGAATTATTTTTACTGAATTGCACTTTGGCAATAACTCATGTCAATGGACGGTTAAACAAACAAAATGCCAGGAAAGTGATTTGCTGCATTTATTGCTTTGTTTTTCTGAAAATGTGGTTTATTTCATTACAAAGTTTCTATAACACCTAATAGAAAGTCCTCTTTCTAGCTATAGTACTCAAAACAACTGTGCTTCTCCGTGAGCTTATCTTTTCATTTTATTTTGTAGACACAGTAGATCATGAAAGCAGTCCATTTTCTTCCTTTTCCATTGCTGCTGGCAAGCTTACAGCTAAATGCAGGACTCAAGTCTAGCAAATGTATGGTATTCTATGGCATGTAAGCAAGTCATTCCTAATTCAAGCTTATCTTTGTCACTGCTATTTTCCTTCTTTTCAATATCTTACTCATCTACTTCAAGTTTTATCCTATTTTTATGAAATTTTGTTTGCCTTAAATCCTTTGTGATTTACTTTCAAGAAAATCAGCCATTAAAAACCCCACAGAGCACGGTTCTACTCTGACACAGATGGGGTTGCCATGAGTTGGAATCTGTTGGATGGCATCAGGTACTAGCATCATAGAGGGAGCAGAAAAGTGAGTTAAGAGGCTATGGTTGTTGTCCAAGTAAGAGAAGATGGTGACCTGGACTATAATATTAACATTGGATGTGTAACAGTAATTGTAGTTAGGCGTGTTCAAGAATTAGATTCATAAGGAGTGTGGTACAGAAAAACCAAGGATGTCCTTTAGCTTCTTTACCTTAAGCCACAAGTAGTGCCCTTAATTGACATCGGGGTGACTGGTAAAGAAACAGCAGTGAAGAGGCATCTTTGTAACAGTATTAATAAAGTATCTTCTCTCTGTCAGGCAATGTTATAGACACTGCTGTGGATATATTACAATGTTCATGTACTCTCCTATTCTACTTTATGTAAGTCTATATGTATTATTTTTCTGTTCTAGCCCTTCATACGCATTGACAGAACAATTGCATACAGTTCTGGTTCATTTGCTAGACTGGCATATAATATTAAAACACACGCACATACACACACAAATTTCCCAGATTAAGGATATTTTAATAAATAATTCTCTTCATTTATAACAGTCCAAATAAAAAGAAATAGCCTGCAGAAAGATAACTTCATAACTTTTCATGATTGTAAATAACTTCAGGAAAAAAAAGAAGATGTGAGATATACAGTAAAGGATAGTCACTAATGTGAGAAATTGGGTTGAAACTAACACTGAAATAAATGGTCAAATAAATAAAAGAAAAGGAAAGCACAGTTGATTGGGCATAAAAGAGAAAAATGAGAAGGTAATGAAAGTTGATCGTTTATTGCTGTTTCCTTCTGTAATGTATGTGCTTGTCCTTTTATGCTTTTATGATTTTAATTTCGTTTCTATGCAGTATTGCTGAAGCAGAGGATATATCAATATCAATGAATTATTAGCATGACGCTTTTGAATTATATTTTCTCATCATACCTTTTCTGAACAGGAACAAGCTGTGTGTTTTGAATATTCCAAAAGAAATTTTAAGCAGCTAGCAGGAAGCTGTTCTTGTGCAGACTTTCAAAATAAAGACCAAAGTAGATTTTAATTTGATTAAATGAACATCTATTCTATTAAGACAATTTATAAGATAAGTAACTAGCAAGTCTAAAAGCAACTAAAAGGCATTCTGAAATCAGGCTGTATTCATAAAGATTTTATATACTTGGGAGAGAAAAAAATAAGTTGCTAGATAATTATTAGAAAAAATATAACCAATAAAGCAATATAAACATTAAATTATTTTTAATAAGTATTAAAATAAAAGTTCAAATCACTATCAGACTGGAGTTGAGTGCACACCTTGACTGTGTATCGCCCCATGGTATTCGCACCCCAGAGTAGGGCTCACTCAGAAGGGAGCTGAGACTAACTAAGGGACCAAGGACACACTATCTGTATGGTAGAAAAGAGACCGAATTTTGAGCAGTTTTGCAGGTGATGATCTCTACTGACCACAGACAAAAGTACCACCCTTTATTTTATGAAGTTTCATTACAAACCAAGGTATTTTCCTAATGGCCTTGGATGCTGTGCCTGGGCATTCACCTATGTGAATCACTTTCAAATAGCCAGAACAGAAATAACTTACAATATTACATTATCCAGTGATTTGTAACATATTTTTAAAAGTATAATGCCAGTACAAAGGTATTACAAAAAAAAAAGAAAACTAAGATGAAAAAAGAAATTCAAGTGTAGTTGAGTGAAACAGAAAAGAGAATGAAAACTGATAAATGGAAATACATAAAAGAGAAAAAAGATTATAAAGACCATATATTTTTAAGAAATTTAAAAAAATAGAATATGATGATTAGAGAACTTTGAATCTCGCTATACTTTGGACACTCCATATTGTTAACATGTTGTTGTTGTTATGTGCCGTCCAGTCGGTCCTGACTCATAGCAACATTATGTACAACAGAAGGAAACACTGTCACGTCCTGTGCCATCACAATCTTTGTTATGCTTGAGCCCATTGTTGCAACCACTGTGTCAATCCATCTCATTAAGGATCTTCCCCTTTTTCACTGACCTTCCACTTTACCAAGCATGATGTCCTTCTCCAGGGACTGGTCCCTCCTAATAACATGTCCAAAGTATGTGAGATGAAGTTTCATCTTCCTAGCTTCTAAGGAGCATTCTGGTTTTACTTCTTCCAAGATAGATTTGTATGTTCCATGGTATATTCAATATTCTTTGCCAAAACCATAATTCAAAGGCATCAATTCTTCTTCAGTCTTCCTTATTCATTGTCCAGTTTTCACAAGCATATGAAGCGATTGAAAATACCATGGCTTGGATCAGGGACACCTTAGTCCTCAAAGTGACATCTTTGCTTTTTAACACTTTAAAGAGATCTTTTGCGGCAGATTTGCCCAATGCAATACATCCTTTGATTTCTTGACTGCTGCTCCTATGGGTGTTGATTGTGGATCTAAGTAAAATGAAATCCTTGACAACTTCCGTCTTTTCTTTGTTTATCATGATGTTGCTTATTGGTCTGGTTGTGAGGATTTTTGTTTTCTTTATGTTGTGGTGTAATCCATACTGAAGGCTCTGGTCTTTTATCTTCTGCAGTAAGTACTTCAAGTCCTCTTCCTTTTCAGCAAACAAGGTTGTGTCATCTGCATATTGCAGGTTGTTAATGAGTCTTCCTTCAAACTTGATGCAGCATTCTTCTTCATATAGTCCAGCTTCTCAAGTTATTTGCTCAGCATACAAATTGAGTAAGTATGGTGAAAGGATATACCTCTAACACACACACCAGATTTTAAACCACACAGTATCCTCTTGGTCTACGTACAGGTTCCTCATGAGCACAATTAAGTGTTCTGGAATTCCTGTTCTTTGCAATCTTCTTATCTAATAATTTATAAGTATAATAGTAATATTGAAGCAGATGTAAAAACAATGAGCAAAATATAATAGAAATTCATAAAAACCTAAAAAAACTAGACAGAACTTGACTACATGAAATTTTTTTTAAAAATCCAGTATTTAAATAATTAGTATCCCTGAACAATAGACTAGAACAAATATGCAAAGACATAATTCAAGAAAATTTCCCAAAAATGGAAGAATGAGAGAGAAATTGAAAACAAACTTAATTCCTAGGAAAAGCTGAAAATGTTAAACAAAAGTGAGACATATCTATAAGTGGACTTTCAAGATAAAGAGAGTCATCTTTAGAAATCCTGGAAAAATGACAAGTGATTTATTAAAAAAATTTTAAAAATCCATGCCTTCCACAGGTTTCTTCACCTCAACATGTTAAAGAAAATTAGAGTGGATTCAAATTACTCAAATGCAATGAAAGAGGGGACATCACTATTAATCTTACAAAAATAAAAAAAGGATTATTTTGGAATAAGGGAATACTATGAACAACTTTGGAATAAGGGAATACTATGAACAACTGTATGTAATTAATAAGCTAACTTAGATGAAATGTGCAAGTTCCTAGAAAGACACCAACTTCTGAAACTGACTCAAGATGAAATAGAAAACCTGAATACATCTGTCACAATTAAAGATACCGAATTAGTCATTAAAACAAAAATCCACAAAGAAAAGCCCAGGCCCAAATGCCTTGATTGATAAATTTTACCAAAGAGTAATAATATCAATTCTTCACAAAAACTTCCATAAAACAGAAGAGGGAAAAAAAACACTTCTCAACTCACTGTGTGAAGCAGTGATACTCTGATTCCAAAAAGCAGAAAGAGAAACACACAGGAAAATAAAATTGCATACCAGTAGCTCTTAGGAAAAATTTTCAGCGAAGTATTAGCAAAGCAAAGCCAGCAATGCATATTTAAAAAATTATACATCTATATCATTTGTATCTGTATTGATATCTGTATTTATGTCTGGATCTACACCGTTAACAAGTGGGTTTTATCTAAGGAATGCAAGGATGGTTTAAAAACCAAAACTCAATGTAATTTACCATTTTAATTGATTAAACAACAAAACCCACAACTGATGCAGAAAAATTCAGCTTGCTTTCCCGAAAAACAAACAACAACAACAACAAAAACTTGACTAACAAGTAGGCTAAGAAATAAGTTTTACAAGTTTGTATCTAAGATCAGTTTACAAAGTCAATTGTATAGTTATACACTACCAATGAAGAATCTCAAAATAAAATTAATAAAACAATTCCATTTATAATAACATCAAAATAAACTACCGAGGAATGAATTTAACAAAAAAAGTACAAAACTTACACTTTGAAAATTACAAAAAAACTGTTAAAAGAAATTAAAGATGAACAAATTAAACAGAAAGATATCTTACATTCACAAATTGGAAGATTTATTATTGTTGTCGTTAGGTGCCGTTGATTCGGTTCCTATTCATAGCAACCATATGCACAACAGAATGAAACCCTGCCCAGTACTGCACCTTGCTCACAATCATTGTTATGCTTGAGCCCACTGTTGCAGCCACTGCGTCAATCCATCTTGTTGAGGGCCTTCCTCTTTTCTGCTAACCCTCTACCAAGAATGATGTCCTTCTCTAGGGACTGGATCCCTCCTGATAACATATCCAAAGTACCTGAGATGTAATCTTGCCATCCTTGCTTCTAAGGCATTCTGGTTGTACTTCTTCTAAGATAGATTTGTTATTTTCTCAGTCCATGGTATAGCAATATTCTTTGCCAGCACCATAATTCAAAGGCATCAATTCTTCTTCGATCTTCCTTATTCATCATCCAGCTTTCGTGTACATACGAGGGGATTGAAAACACCATGGCTTGGGTCAGATGCACCTTAGTCTTCAAGGTGACATCTCTGCTTTTTAACACTTTGAAGAGGTGTTTTGCAGCAGATTTGCCCAGTGCTGCTTCCGTGAGTGTTGATTGTGGATCCAGATTTATTGTTAATACAGCAATATTCCCCAAACTTATCTACATATTTAATGCAATAGTTATCAAAAGAAAATCCCAGCTGGCTGTTTTCTTTTTTGTTTTTTGTTTTTTTTCAGAAATTTGGCAAGCTGATCCTAAAATTCAGTGGAAATGCAAGGGAGCCAAAACAGTATTAAAAAAGAAGAATAAAGCTGGATTACTCATATTTACTAATTTCAAAATTCATAACAAAGCTATAGTAATCAAGACACAATTGTACTGGCATAAGGATAAACATAGAGACCAATGAAATAGACTTCAGAGTTCAGAAAAGCAACCTCAAAGTTAATGGTCAATTGACAATCCACAAGCTTGCGAAGACAAATTTAATGGGGAAAAAATAGTCTTTTCAAGAACTGGTGTTGTGACAACTGCATATTCCCAGGCAAAAGAAAAAAGCTGGACCCCTCCTTTACACCATACAGAAAAATTAACTCAATATTAATCACTGACCTAAAGTAAAACTATAGAATTTATAAAGAAACTACAGGCAAACTATTTGTGAGCTTGAGTTAAGCAGTTTTCTTGTTTGCTTGATTACTTTGTTTTTTGGACGTGACACCAAAAGCACAGCAACAAAACAAAAGTAGATAAATTGGACCACATCAAATTTTAAAATGTTTGTATTGCAAATCATACCAGTAATAAAGTGAAAAGGCAAAATTTCTTTTTGGGGTAAAAAAAAAAATTTCTGAACTTAGATTGTGGCAATGGTCACTCAACTCTGAACATACTAAAAACCATTGATTTGTATATGTTTTATTGGTGAATTTTATGGTATCTGAATAATATCTTAATAAAAATGTTTGAGAAAGAAAATAATCCCAGCTTAATGTTTGGTGACAAGAAGAGCAAAATTCTCTAGTACCTGAACACTCCATTTTTTTTGAGCTTGAAAGGGGCTTAGAAATAATTTATTCTAATTTTCTTCTTTTATAATGATGAAACTAAGGCCCAGAGGGGCTGAATAGCTTGCACAAAATATTTAGATTACATAATGGTAAAGCTTATCTCACATCATTGTTGTACAGATTAAAATTGGTAAAGAAACTTGCAATCACTGAAGTGTATGAAGATACCAGTACCAGTTGTCATCAAGTCAATTTGACTCATGGTAACCCCATATGCATAGGAGTAGAACTGTGCTCTGTGGGGTTTTCAATGGCTGATTTTTTTTTTGTTTTAAGTAGATTGCCAGGCCTTTCTTTCTGTGGGTTAGCAGTGGAGCCTGTTAACTGTTTGCACCACACATGGGCTCCACTATATTCATATAATGTTACATTATTATTATTTGTGATTGTATTAATGTGAATCTAACTTGTTTACTATTCATGATTTTGGACCGAAGGACAGAATAAATTATTACATATGAGTTGATAACATTTAAATTTACACTCCTTTTATCCCCTACTGTTTGAATCCCACCTCCACTCAATTTTTGCTAGTGTTTGGGAGGTTTTTTTTAATAGTAATTTGGGGATTAATTATTATTTGGTTATTTTAAACTGTATTTTTACAAGGAAACACATTCTCCTTGGCTTTAAGATAGTATTAAAATTAAAATCAGTATAGACTGTAATAGCCTGTGATTGGTTTTTGAAAGTTCTCATATAGATCAGGAGGCCAGAGCAGTGAATTGAGTCTCCTTTCTTTAATGGATTTTCTCTTATATTATTTAAAGCACTCAAAGGAAATTAATCCTTGTTGTGAAGAACATTAAGGAAATGGATCAATTTTTTCCTCAAAGGAGTTTTCAAATAACCCATATGACCTTTGCCTTTTTGATTGTTCAGAATCCTAAGATCGTAGTGTGTCTCCTGGGCTTATTTTTCTTTTTTTTTTTTTTTATTCCCTTTCAATATTTATGTTAGGCTTTGGTTTTTGCCTGGGGCAAGAACCTAATAGAGGAGGAATGGTAATGTTTAAAAAGCACAAGAATCTAGTATGCATTTTTTTATCTTGCATTTAAAGAACTACTCATGTATTTTTCTTGAACAAAGATTCATCTATTGAGGAGAGTTGCAGGACAGAAAATTACAAAAATAAACTGTAAATATTTCAAGAGATTTTACTTTGCATTCAAGTTTCTATGTTTTGGCCACAGTAATCACTTTTTATTTTTTTCAGTTCTTACAGATATTGATAAATCCTTGCTTATATCACATTCTAGCACACATTAAAAACATGTTTTGTGAGATCATGTGTCTAGTCTATTTTTTCATATTAATATAAAAAAGGGGCATTAGGAATTCATTTCCAGACATTACACAATGACAATTGAAGAGGTAGTCTTGATTAAATTGGGACCTTAAATATTATTATTATTTACCTACATGTCTAGTGCCAAAGTGGAGAGTTTTGAGATAATCGAAAACAATGATAAGTAAAGAAACAAAACAAAACCATTGCCATCAAGTGAATTCTGACTCATGGTGACCCATGTGTTACAGGGTAGAAATGTTCCATAGGGTTTTCTTGGCTGTAACCTTTATGGAAGCAGTTCACCTGGCCTTTCTTCTGCAAAGCTACTAGGTGGATTCAAACACCAAACTTTAGATGAAAAGTTGAGCACAAAATGTTTGCATCACCCAGGGACCTGAACATGTGTTACTAAAACAGTTTTTTGACAACAATTTTGAATGATTGTTTTTTTATTAAGATATCTTTTAAAGAAACTTAAAGTATTAGGACGATATTGCTGTTCTCCTGAAAAATTATTCCTGGAACATTATGTTTTCATACTTCTTTAAAAAGTAGTTATTCCAAATCAGTTCATAAGGAGATTGTAAAATTATATAAATTTTTTTTAAGATCCAATTATTAAGTCCCTTTGTTCTAGAAATTATATAACATCGCAGGATTGTTGGATTAAAATGTCAGACCAGATTTTAACTGTTACATTTCCCTCTTAGAAAAATACACGTAATAATCCATTATTACTCTTTAAAAATCTATAAGATTTCTAGTGATGGTCACTCTCATTCTTGATACTGGAAATTTGTGTCTACTTGTATTTCCTTCAATCATTTGGCCAGAAGCTTATCAACATAATGGATTGGGTCATTTTGGGTTCTCTGAAAAGTACATGGAATTGCCATGAGTTGGAAATGACTCTACAGCAACTAACAACAACAACCAAAGCAAACACAAATAGACGATTTGTTATTGTTGTTGTCAGGTGCTGTCATGTTGGTTCCCACTCATAGTGACCACATGTACAACAAAATGAAACACTGCCTGGTCTTGTGCCATCCTCTCAATTGTTGCTATGTTGAGCACATTGCTGCAGCCACTTTTTCAATCCATCTTGTTAAAGGTCTTCCTTTTTTTCACTGACCCTGTACTTTACCAAGCAAGATGTCCTTCTCCAGGGACTGATCCCTCCTGTCCAAATTAAGCGAGATGAAGTCTCGTCATTCTCACTTCTAAGTAGCACTCTGACTGTAGTTCTTCCAAGACAGACTTGTTTGTTCTTCTGGAAGTCCATGGTATATTCAATATTCTTCTCCGACACCACAGTTCAAAGGTGTCAATTCTTCTTCTGTCTTCCATATTTATTGTCCAGCTTTCACATGGATACGAGTCTATTGAAAATACCATGGCTTGGATTAGGGGAACTGTAGTCCTCAAACTGACATCTTTGTTTTTCGACACTTTAAAGAGGTCTTTTGCAGCAGATTTGCCCAATGCAACGCGTCCTTTGATTTCTTCACTGCTGCTTCCATGGGTGTTGATTGTGGATCCAAGTAAAATTAAATCCTTGGTAACTACAATCTTTTCTCCATTTATTATGATGTTGCTTATTGGTCTAGATGCGAGCATTTTTGTTTTCTTTACGTTCAGGTGTATTCCATACTGAAGGCTCTAGTCTTTTTTCTTCAGCAGTAAGTGCTTCAAGTCCTCTTCAGCAAGCAAGATTGTGTCATCTGCATATTGCAGGTTGTTAATGATTCTTCCTCTAATCCTGATGCCACGTTATTCTTCATATAGTCCAGCTTCTCAGATTATTTCCTCAGCATACAGATTGAATAAGTTTGGTGAAAGGATACAACTCTGACACACACCTTTCCTGATTTTAAACCATACAGTATCCCCTTGCTCTGTTCTAATGATTGCCTCTTGGTCTATGTACAGGTTCCTCATGAGCACAATTAAGTGTTCTGGAATTCCCATTCTTCACAATGTTATCCACAGTTTGTTACTATCCACACAGTCAAAGCATTTGCATAGTCAATAAAACACAGGTAAAGATCTTTCTGGTATTCTCTGCTTTCAGACAAGATCCATCTCACATCATGATATCCCTGGATCCACCTCCTCTTCTGAATCTGGCTTGAATTTCTGGCAGTTCCTTGTCAATGTACTGCTGCAACCATTTTTTAATTATCTTCAGCAAAATTTTACTTGTGTGTGATATTAAGGATATTGTTCAATAATCCCCACATTCTGTTGAATCACTTTTCTTTGGACTGGGCACAAATATGGATCTCTTCCAGTTGGTTGGCCAGGTAGTTATCTTCCAAAATTCTTGGCATAGACAATTGAGCAGTTCCTGGGTTTCATCCATTTATTGAAACATCTCAACTTGTATTCTGTCAATTCCTGGAGACTTGCTTTTCACCAGTGCCTTCAGTGAAGCTTATACTTCTTCCTTCTATATCATCAGTTGTTCATCATATGCTATCTCCTGAAATGTTTGAACATTCTTTTTGATATAGTAACTCTGTGTATTCCTTCCATCTTCTTCCAGTGCTTTCTGTGTCATTCAATATTTTTTCTATAGAATCCTTCAATATTGCAACTCGAGGCTTGAATTTTTTCTTCAGTTCTTTAAGCTTGAGAAATGCCGAGTGTTCTTCCCTTTTGGTTTTCTAACTCTAGGTCTTTGCACATTTAATTATAATACTTTACTTTGTCCCCTCAAGCCACTCTTTGAAATCTTCTTTGCAGCTATTTTGTTATGCAATGTATTTATTTGTGGGAATGCTTGTGAAGGATGAAGGGGGATTGAACAAGTGTAGGCCGGAAGAGCCTCCAAGACAACAATGCAACTCTGACACCTGTGAAAAAAGAAAGAAAAGGAAGACTCTCAGATCACGGCATAGTTCTGAGAAAATTTTGGCTAAGATCGTAGGTTTGCCCTTTAGAGTTGCCCTGTGCAACATAGGAATGGGCTAGTACTGTTATTCTTGCTATGCCTTGCCATTGACTGGGAGCGGTCCCAGGTCACCACTGCCGATGATCTCCAAAGCAGATGAGGCTATGATGTTGTTGGTCAATTTTGCCCCCCTCACAGGTTCTCTTGAAGGGGATTTGATCAGAACACTCCCATGGTCTCTGCAATCTACAGTTTGCACTAGATAGATACGTTTACCCATGCAGGTTCAGGGAGCAGCTATTCCATACATCCTTTGGACCCCTCTTCTAGAGGGAAACTGACAAGCGTGAGATTAGTATGGTGTACTATAGCCCCTGTTACTGCAGTACGTCTTGGGGCCACAACTGGTACTCATTCTCTTCTTCCTACCCTATTCTAATCTCCCCTCACCCTTAGCTATTACTTTGACAGGTTTTCATGGCTTCTCTGATGGTATGACCTAGATTCCTATCTTTAAGGGATCTGGAACTTTGGCCCTCATACTTCTCCTCAGGATGGTTACTGTACATGTCCATTCACAGTTATAAATGGGCAAGAGAGAACCAAGAGGAACCCTGGTAGATAACATATAGTTCACACATATTTCTCCTTGCCTCCATTGTGAAAACCAGTACAACATTCTTCTGTTGATCAGGGTCAGCTACCTCTTCTAATATGATGGCTCCTTTTCTCACCTGCTTTGCTCTTGAACTAAGAGTCCAAAGTGTTCTGCAGTAGTCATATCTCTTAGTTCAGTGAGATCTTTGCTGTGTTTCCTGTGTACAGTGCACCCTCTTTGGGAACTCAAATCTGATAGCATGAAAAACTCAGAGATGGGAAACAAGAAGTAAAAAGTCCCCAGTGGGTCACTGGCAGTCAGATGGCAAGTGGGGCCAGTCTTGCTTCCACCACTTCTTCCCAAACTCAAGTATTCTTCCTGTTATGAACACAATACCATAAAGAGGGCTCTGGCTTAATGCGCATACTGCATCATGATGAATGATACCATATCTTCTCAGAATATTGCTTCTAAACAGTTAATGCAGCAATTTCTTCACTAGGCTGTTCCAGAGCTCAACAAGCCTGGTTGCTTCTGGAAGGATGGATGCTATGTTGTATGGAAGTCTGTGTCTGTGGACACAGCACCTTGTTTGTTGGTGTTTATACATTAGAAAGTCAAACACAATCTCAGAAAAGTTACCTTTCCCTCTGAGGAAAAACCACTGACCCTGAAAGGGTCCAAGTGTTTTTGAGTTGCCATCAGTTGGTTGGTTGATCTCATAGAGGGACAGAGCCATATCTCAACATTCAGTGCTTGTCTCTGTCACTGACAGGTTGTTGTTAGAATAAAGGCCATTGCTATAGATTGAATTATGTCCCCCAAAAACATGTTTCAAATTCGCTAGGACATGATTCCCAGTATTGTGTGATTGTCCATCATTTTGTCATCTGATGTGATTTTTCTATAAGTTTAAATCCTACCTCTATAATATTCATGAGGCAGGATTAGAGGTAGTTATGTTAATGAGGCAGAAATCAATCTACAGGATTAAGTTGTCTTAAGTCAAATGTCTTTTGAGATATAAAAGAGAGAAGTGAGCAGAGAGACAGGGGGACCTCATACCACAAAGAAAATAGTGCCAGGAATAGAGTATGTCCTTTGAACCTGGGGTCCCTGTGCTGAGAAGCTCCTAGTTCAGGGGAAGACTGAGGACAAGGACCTTCCCCCAGAACCAACAGAGAGAGAAAGCCTTTTCCTGGAGCTGGCACCCAGAATTCAGACTTCTAGCCTCCTAGACTGTGAGAGAATAAATTTCTGTTCATTAAAGTCATCCACTTCTGGTATGTCTGTTATAGCAGCACTAGATAACTAAGACAGCCATATTTTAAGAAATTTAAAAAATAGAATATGATGATGATTAGAAAATTTTGAATTCTCCCTGTAATTTGGCACTGTATATGCTTAACATGTTGTTTTTGTTAGGTGTCGTTGATTCCGTTCCAACTCACAGTAACCCTATGATGTACAACAGAACAAAACACTGCCTGGTCCTGCACCATCCTCAAAATCATTGCTATGTTGAGCCCATTGTTGCAGCCACTGTGTCAATCTATCTTGTTGAAGATCTTCCTTTTTTTCAGTGACCCTCTACATTACCAAGCATGATGTTCTTTTCCAGGGACTGGTCCCTCCTGATAACATGCCCAAAGTATGTAAGACAAAGTCTCACCATCCTCCCTTCTAAGGAACATTCTGGGTATACTTCATCAAAGACTGATTTATTAGTTCTTCTAGCAATCCATGATATATTCGATATTCTTCACCAATACCATAATTCAAAGGCATCAGTTTTTCTTTGGTCTGTCTTATTCATTGTCCAGATTTCACATACTGTAAGAATGGTGTGGCGGTGGTGTCTGACCTCCTTTAACTTCATGAAGGGGAAGGAGAACCAAGATCAACAACCCAAGGCTAATTCCTATGAGGTAGAGGTCAGACATGCCTCCTCTCTCGGCCATTTTAACCATCTTTACACCAACTGTCCCTCCCATGGCACTCTCTACTTCTCTGCTGGGTTCAATAATTCATTGCAAGGGCCACACAGAAGCCACAGACAATACTCATGATTATGGAGTTTATTAGGGAAGTGACAGGTTACAATTCAGGTTCAGGAACACTCAGGATACAGTTCTTCTATCAGGACAGCTCTTCTCAGCAATGCCTGTAGGCACGCCTCTCTCTAGTTCCTTGGCCTCTGCCCTGCCTGGGCAAGTATTACAAAGCTCTTTTAGCTCTGCCAGTAAGTGCCCAGAGGCACTCCACTCTGCCAATATGCCTCAGCTGGAAAGTGCTCAGCTCTAGCTCTGTGGGTCAGCAAACCTAGCTCTATCAAGTGCCCTGAGGCACCCTACTCTACCAGCAAGTCTCCTGACCAAAGACATTCAGTTTTCTCACTCTGTGTACCGGGAAGCTCACTGCACATTCTTCTGCAGGTCTCTTCTGCCACCGTTTCTCTGCCACCACTTCTCACTATCTTCAGTGTTACAGCTCTCTCACTCTCTGTCTCTGTCTCTCTCTCAGTCTCCTGGTTCCTGGAGCTACTTAGTACAGGGATCCTGGGTCCAAAAGACACGCTCCAGTCTTGGCCCTTTTTCCTCGGTGGTGGTGAGATCCTCCCCTTCTCTGGAATTGGCTCTCTTTTAAGCCTAGCAGGATGGCAAAACCGACCAATTCCT
Organism: Trichechus manatus latirostris; assembly: GCF_000243295.1. Taxonomy (NCBI): domain Eukaryota; kingdom Metazoa; phylum Chordata; class Mammalia; order Sirenia; family Trichechidae; genus Trichechus; species Trichechus manatus. The sequence continues at coordinate 1,867,240 of NW_004444173.1, forward strand.
TTGGTGGGCCACAATTACCTTATTTGCACAGTCCCACCCAATCACTTGGGTGTGAATTTCAAGACCATGGTGAGAAAGGCCACACAAAAGCAATCCATCATACCACACATACATATATGGCAACTGAAAATACCATGACTTGGGTCAGGTGCACCTTAGTCTTCAAAGTGACATCTTTGCTTTTTAACACTTTAAAGAAGTCTTTTGCAGCAGATTTGCCCAGTGAACTATATCATTTGATCTCTTAACAGCTGCTTCCATGGGCATTGATTGTGGATCCAAGTAAAATGAAATCCTTGACAGTTTCAATTTTTTCTCTGTTTATCATGATATTGCTTATTGGTCCATTTGTGGGGATATTTGTTTTCTTTATGTTGACGTGTAATCCATATCGAAGACTGTAGTCTTTGATCTTCATCACTGACAGGTTGAGCCCCACTCAAACCCCACTCAAGCCTTCCACATTATTCAGTATAGGGACGGAAGCAATATTCTTAGGTTTGGAAATGCTACCTCCAAAATCCCCAAATACCTCCCAGGTGCAATACTTCCTTCTTTGTGTTAGGCAATGTAAGATGTATCAATTTGTGTTCTCTTCCACTTCAGGGGAAATCAGTCTGTACATAGGATTGGAAAGGGGAATCTATATTGTTCAGTTCATATGTAGCCTCCATATTTGTCATAATAGAAAGTATATTCATGTGTCTACTGTATCATTCTGCAGTGGCCAATAATATAAGATGGCTAAGGTTAGTGGGTCATATCATCTTTGTGGTTCAGTGCTTCTTGCATGATGGATGCTTTTTGGTGAGTATAAATGGGCAATAAAAAACTCTTCACACTTTGTTCCCACCTCCATATGCCTACTCACATGCCCGTAGCTCAAGTCCTCTTGTCTTCAACCTTACCATCCTGTTCCTTCCAGGCCTCTGAGCAGTCAGCCTGACTATTCGCTACTGTCCAGAAATCTATACATGCTTTTACCTCAAGCTATATCTCCTTCCACATAAAGTGAATAACCAGGTACATCAGTTGCGGCTCTCTGCCCATTGGAAACGTTTTCCTTCTCCACTGTTTTTCAGGACTATTCACAAATGTGGCTGTAATGGGATCACTGTCCATTTCCAGTTTGTACCCCATACTAAGCCAACCTATCTACACTAACTTCAGATATTTTCCTTGTCCTTCAGCTGGTCATATAGGACCCACAAGCTGGGAGAGGGTTGTTGTTGCAACAGTGAGGGGAACATAGGAATAGGAGCTACCTATTCATATTCTTTTGCAGAAAGACCTGGAAATCTACTTCCATAATGATTATAGTAAAGAAAACCCTATGGGGCAGTTCTACTCTGCTATGTGAGGTGGCTGTGAATCGGAACAGATTCAACAGCACCCAACAACAATAGCAACATTCACGCTCTTTAGTGGGTTGAATTTTGTACCCACAAAGATATGTTTGAGTCTTAACCCACAGTACCTGTGAATATGCCTTATTTGGAAATAGGTTTTTTGTACATACAATTAAAGTCTAGAGATTAAATCATAGTAACCTCATGTGTTCCCTAGGGTTTTCAATGGCTGATTTATTGGAAGTGGACTGCCAGAACTTTCTCCCAAGGTACCTATGGATGGACTCGAAACTTCAACCTTTTGGTTAGCATCTGCGCATGTTAACCATTTGCATCACCCACACATGGAGTCTTCATGAGTTGGGATGTACTCGATGGCAACTGAATTATATATGAAATCATCCTTAATTTAAAGTGAGCCCTAGGTCCAATGACTGGTGACCTTATAAGAAGAGGAGAGGACACACACAGAGAAGAATGCCATGTGAAGATAAAAGAGAGACTGGAGTGATGCAGCTGAAATTGGAAGAGGCAAGGAAAGATTCTCCCCTAGAGTCTTCAGAGGGAATTTGTCCCTGATGACAACTTGATTTCAGACTCCTAGCCTCCAGAATTATGAAGTAATACATTTATGTTGTTTTAAAACACCTAGTTTGCTGTAATTTGTTATGGCAGGTAATGTAAGATGCATCAACTAGTGTGCTTTTCCTCTTGAGGGGAAATTCCATTATACTTTTTATGAGTCTACCATAAAAACTTTACACAAGTGGCAGGTCCTTTGATTAGGGTCTCACAAGTCTGCAATCAAAGTGTCAACTGGGTTGCATTCTCATTTGAAGGTTTGACTGGAGAAGAATCCACTTGCATCCTCTCTCAGGTTGTAGCAAGAATTCATTTCCTTGCAGTTGTAGGACTAAGGACCCCAATTTCATGCTGATTTTTGGCTGAAGGTTACATTTAACCCCTAAAGGTCAAATGTGCTCCCCTAGAAGCAGTTTCTAGAGTCTACCTAAATTTTCTTTCCACGTAGGTTTCCCCAACATGGCTGCTTATGTAATAAGCCATCATGGAAAGTCTCTAAAGTGAGTCTGCAAACATAATGGAGGCTTATATATGTAACATAATCGCAGGAGTAATATCCAATCATCTTTTCAATATTCTATTAGTTAAAAACAAGTCACAGTTCCTTCTACACTCAAAGGGAAGGGAAACACAAAGGCATGAACACCAAGAGGCTAGGATATGGGGTTTTCACCTTAAAATCTGTCTGTAAAACCATGTAAAGGATCAGTATGATGTTTTGAAAGGTGTTCAGATAATCCAGATATTTTTGAACTATATTATGACAAAGAGAAAGAGAGTTGACATAGTCCTAGTGCAAAATTATAAATGAACATTGTTGTGAGTTCTAAGTGAATGGAAACACTTTGTGATCCTATTTTCTTATCTGAGTATAAAAAGACACATTAAACAAATCAGTAGCATACAACATACCGAAGTCTTATTAATATTTTCTAGCCACTGTACTAATTGCAATGTAGGAGATGTAATTGGGGTCACAGTTTGGTTGAATGTGCTTACTGTATTCTCCAGGACTTATTGAGCTTCTATAGGGGCCAAAGTGGTATTGAAAATGTACATATGAAACAGACTACCATTTCTGTTTCCTTTAATTCTTTAATAGTAACATTAATCTCTGCTATCCTGATTATCTCAAGATTTTATCTATTGGTTAGCAGCTGAGCTCTTAACCACTGAAACACCAGGGCTCTGCACTAGTTAGGGGGCCCCAATATAAGCTGAAAAGATGTCCTCTGGTTCTCACACTTAGCTTTTATTATTATTATTGTTATTATTTGTTTAGTGCACTCTGTTTCTCATTATCCTTCTGGGGGGTGTCAGTTACGACTATTTTTCTTGGAAGCACTATTTCCTCATTTATTTTACATGTCTGAATCTCTGCCTCAACAAGATCATTCCCCAATATGTTTCCCCAAGTCAACAGCAGTGAAATCTTGAACAGTTGTGTCATCAGAATCAGAGATGGTCCATACCACATGTGTCATTCTGTATGAGGGCCTCCTTGCCAGGCAGAAAATGGGAAAACCAGTCCCAAAATCTTTTCTTACCCTCAGCTTTCTTGGAGTACTCACAGTATCTCCTGTACAAGGTGGGATTAGATGTGCAAGCAATTTACTGGGGGAAATGATTGTGAAGGATAAAGAGTGAGGGAGCAGGAGAAGGCAGGGAAAGTCTTCAGACTGTAAGACAGTCTAACACTTGTAAAACGAGAGAAGGAATAAAGGAATTGGGTGGAAAGACCCTCAGAAAACCACAAAATTCTGAGAAAGTTTTGGCTAGTCTACCAGGAAGCCCTGAGCAAAGTTGTCTGTTATATGAGTCTTTGTTGGGCAAGAATGGGTCAATAATATATGCATCGTGTACTCAGATATTGGCTGAGAACAGCCCAAGGAAAGTGTTGACTGGTGGAAAAGCAGCAAAGGATTTCAAAGTATGGAAATCAGTCAAGTTGGCTACCCACAGAAAATTTCAGTGGCTCACCTCTAAGATCATCAGATTGCACCTTTGAGAAAAATACACTTTGTTTTTGTTGCTATTCTTTATAGTTTGTTAATTTCTATTTTTTTATTGAGTTTTTATTTTATCTTTACTTGTCCTTCCTTCTACTTACTTTGCATTTAATTTACTCCACTTTTTCTAATTTCTTGATCCTGGAACTCATATCACTGATTTTAGGTTCTTTTCCAATATCAGCATATTAGAACTAAAATTTTCCCCTAACTGCTGCTTTAGCTTCATCCTACAAATTTTGGTATGTTGTAGTTTTATTATCACTTGCCTTAAAATATTTTCTAATTTCTCTTGTAACTGCATCTTTGACCCATAAACTTTTTTTTTCCTTTTTGAAGTAGGAGTTTTAATTTTCAAATATTTGGAGTTATTCTATTTAAAGTTTAATATAGTACATGAATTAATATAGAAGCTAAAATGTATAATATAACATATGAACCAAAAATAACACCTTCAAAGACATATAGATCTAAAACAAGATAAAAACTAAGGTCTTAAAATCATAGAATATTACAAGTTTGACATTGTTTTCACTATAGACTTCTATATGGAATAATAAAAAATAAATCAAGTAATTTTTCTTCTCAATATGTTATGAATATCACCTTTAAAGACGGTATATTATTTAAAATAACTTAAAGCATACACAAACATTTTAATGGAGGTGAGTTGGTATGATAATTTTTTCTAACAGACAATAACAATGTGAAAATAAGAATAATCTTAAGAGAAAGACGAGGCTTGGAATTATAATTTCTTGATATACAGTTTACATTTCTATTTTCAAAGCAGATAGACACTGACTTATTTTATTGCTTTCAGAGATGGAGGCATTTCTTCTTTAGAACAGACATTGATGTGTAATATATATTGTAATTTATTATTGATTTTACTTACATTTATTATGTTGCTAATCACGGTTCAAACAATTTAAAAGATTCCACACAATTTATGCATCACTCCTGTGAACTATCAGGTTTACTATTATAACATTTACATTTTTTTTTTTTTTTCCTTGTAAGCTGTCTTAGTCATCTAATGCTGCTATAACAGAAATACCACAAGTGGATGGCTTTAATGAAGAGAGGTTTATTTCCTCACAGTAAAGTAGGCTACAAGT
>NW_004444173.1:1872400-1890565 GCF_000243295.1 Trichechus manatus latirostris
TTTTTACCTTGTAAGCTGTCTTAGTCATCTAATGCTGCTATAACAGAAATACCACAAGTGGATGGCTTTAATGAAGAGAGGTTTATTTCCTCACAGTAAAGTAGGCTACAAGTCCAAATTCAAGGCATCAGCTCCAGGGGAAGGCTTTCTCTCTCTGTTGGCCTTCTCATCAGTGTTCCCCCGGACTAGGAGCTTCTCTGCACAGGGACCCCAGGTCCAAAGGACATGCTGTGCTCCTGGCACTGCTTTCTTGGTGGTATGAGGTCCCCCTGTCTCTCTGCTCGCTTCTCTCTTTTATATCTCAAGAGATTGCCTCAGGGCACAATCCAGTCTTGTAGATTGAGCCCTACCCTATTAACACAACTGCAGCCTATCCTCCCTCATTAACATCATGGAGGCAGGATTTACAACATATAGGTAAATCACACAATACCAGGAATCATGGCCCAGCCAAATTGGTACACACATTTTTTGGGGGACATAAATCAGTTCATGACATTCCACCCTTGGGGCCCCCAAAAATCACATCTTTAAAATATGGAAAACATATCCATCTCATAACCTAGTGAAAGTCTTAACTCTAAGTCCAAAATCCAAAAATTCCTCTTCATCTGTGAAATCTAGAATACAAGTTATCTGCTTCCAAAGGTACAATGGCAGAACAGGCACAAGCTAGACATTTCCACTACAAATGGGAGAAACTGGAGGAAAAGAAAGGATAACAGGCACCAAGCAAGTCAGCAGAACACATTACATTAGCCCTCAAGGCTTTGAAAATAATCCTCTGTTCTCTGAGACAATTTACACAATGGCCCTGCCCTCCAGACTCTAGGTATGGGCCACAGTCTCCAGATTCTGAGTGGAAGCCCTTCGGGCCTGGGCTTCAGCTCCACCCTCCAGGCCCACAGGGACTGCAACTCTGCTCCCTTGGCTTTAGGCACACCATTCTCCTAGTCCATCAGAGTGGCGACTCCACCCTTAGAAACACCAGAGGCCATGGCTCCACCCTTTGAAACCCCAGAGGTCATGGCCATACATTTTGAGCCTGAGGCAGTTTGGCTTCTTGTGTTCCTTGTCTCTTCAGCTTCTGCTTTTGTTTCCTGTGGCCTCTCAGCCCTTGGGCCTCACGCCCGCATCTACCCTGCTGGGGCAAGTGTTCCAAAGCTCAGTAGCTCCACCAATAAGTGCCCGGCGGAGGTACCCCACTCCACCAGAAAGCCTCATGTGCACAGGCACTCAGCTCTCTCACTCCATGGGTCGGCTTCAGCGCTGTCTTCCACTGGTCTCCTGGTTCTGCTGCTTTTGGTTCTCTGCCACTGCCACTCCTCTGCCATTGCAGGTTCTCTGTTGCTGCTGGTCCTTTGTTGCTGCCACTGCTCTATTCATTCACAGTTTCAAAACCACTTCCACATTTAAGGTATCTGTTGGAGCAGCACCCCACCGTCTCGGTACCAATTTCTGTCTTAGTCAACTAATGCTGCTATAACAGAAGTACCACAAGTGGATAGCTTTAATAAAGAAAAGTTTATTTCCACACAGTAAAGTAGGCTAAAAGTCCAAATTCAGGGCATTAGCTCCAGGGGAAGGCTTTCTGTCTCTATTGGCCTTCTTCTCATCAGTAGAGATTGATGTGTAATATACATTTTAATTTATTATTCATTTTACTTACATTTATTATGTTGCTAATCATGGTTCAAACAATTTAAAAGATTCCACACAATTTACGCATCATTCCTGTGAACTATCAGGTTTACTATTATAACATTTACAAATCTTATTTTTTTGACCTTATAAGCTAACTTAGCTTTTGTCTGGGGGCCTATAGAATAATGTTAAGCAAAGGTTTATGCAAATATACACATTAGCTCTCAAGTTAAATGCTAAAATGATTTTTCAAGGACCAAAAAAGACAAAATTAAGGAAAATATGATAAAAAATTGATCAACCATATAAAATTAAATATATTTACCTTGCTTTTGTTATTATTTCAGGGTTAACCTGAGAATTATTATCAGGTGTGTATATATATTTATCCGTGAGCAATTAGCATGTTAATAATTCAGAATATTTGATTTTATTAAATAAATTCTATTCTTCAATACCCACATTAACTTCAGTTTTGTCTTTAAAAAAATGATATTATACAATATTCATTTCATTGCAGTAATTCAGTATATCAAGCAAATAGCAAACCTAGGTTGTTTTTTTTTTTTTCTTCACAGCAACGTTCTACACTGCAACTTTGTACAGGGGAAAATGTGTACGAAATTATATATACTTTCTCAATTTAGCACAGAGTAAAATTGATTACTTTTGAAATAATTGAAGAAATTAATGACAAACACAGAGAAAAAAATGAAATCTTAGCATTTTCTGCACTCCCATGTGTCTTTTGGAATTATGAGTATAAACAATTATGTAATGATACTACTGAAAGTTTTTCACTTTTTTGAAATTTTTGGTGCCCAAAGAGAAAACTGTATTTATTCCCTTGTAATACATATGGAAGTTTTCTATTTTCTTTTCCCTTATAACTGGATGTTTTATAACAGGGGAACTCCAAACAGGAGAAAAAAGAGAATAATATCTGACTGTATTGGAGGCATATTTTAAATAAACAGAAATGAAATTCCTCAGATGTTGACACTGCCTCCACTTAAAAAACTTAAATTCCAGTTTTATAAAGAATGTTATGGCTCCCAACTGAATATAAGTAGTAGTCAACTGGATTTTCCATTGTATTGCAATGGAAAACTAAAGCCAAAAAAAAAAACTTGTTGTCATCGAGTTGATACTGAGTAAAAGCTACCCTATAGGACAGAGTAGAACCGCCCCATTGGGTTTCCAAGGAAAGTCTGGTGGATTCAAACTGACAGCTGTTTGGTTAGCAGATGTACCCTTTAACCACTGCACCACCAGGGCTTCAATGGAAAGCTAAAGCCTAGTATATTACCAATAGAAGTACAAGAAATATCACTATCTATGTTAATAAAGAAATATCAGTGTTTTATCATCAAAGATAGTAGAGTACAAATATGCTTCAGTTGGAATGAAAGTAGATTATCAAGACAAAGCATGATTTATTCTACAAATTAGGTGATGGAAATCTCTTTTATTTGAGCTAAAAATGAACCTAAAATTCTTGGCAGATAACCTGGCAGCAAACCAGTTTTGCATAAAAAGCAGCACTCATTTGACATTTGAATGAAAATTATCTCCTAAATTCATGACTTTTTCCACATGTGAGAGTAATAGATATCTCTTTTATAATATGTTAATATTATATACAATCTGCTAATATTTAGTTTCCTACATAATTAAATCTGGCAACAGATTATTCTACACTGAAAGAAGTAGAATTGTTCTATTTCTGGTTGAATGGTTGAAAAATACTGAAATTGAATTATATTTAGAAATATAGTTAATCTTTATTACTTAAAATTTTGGAAAAGATCCTTTTTTAAAAAAATATTATTTACCCTAAATTATATCTTATTTCTTCAACTATATTCTATAGTTTTTTTTTTTTCAACAAGTCTTACATTTGGGACAAACGTCACTGTTTGAATTAAGAATGCTGATGAATCGTCTCCATCGCACTGCCAGTTAATAAGTCATTTCTTGCTGAAGTGGACCATGTAGGGCTTGAAATCTTGTCTTTTGCATGATACATTATCATAAGGTCATGTTCACCTTCTTTAAAGATTGATGATACTTTTCTGAAAGACACTAGTGTATGATTTAATTTTACGACCAAACATTCTGATGTGACTTTTGCCCAACCAAACACAGACACATAGAGAAGGGACTTAGAAATGATATACTAGAAAGACATTTCAAATTTGTGACCTAAAACAGTCACTATGATGCTACTTATATCATATTTCATGTTGAGAAGTTATATGTAAAATTGGTAGGCTCTACAAAAATCATAAATGTATCAAGACTATAATATTTTGATCTACGTTATGCAATTAAGCTTAGCAAGAACTACCTTTCCATTTTCACGATAAAATAAATCAAATATATGGTTTGTAGAAGTGCTACTTGGTTGGTTTCCTGGTACAAGTTTATTTGAATCCTTGTTAGTTTTAGAGAGTTCCTTTAGTTGAAAATGTACCTTCTTTAATCATGAGCTAATCAGCATCCCTCTTAGTTGTTTCTATAATTTTAACTGTTGAAAGAGGTCATCTAGAAAAAATAGACATCATTTTCAATAATCATGATAGGAATTCTATTATACAGAAGATATTAATGAGCGAAAAAGCTGAGATAGCATTAAAATAGCTCACTCTTTTTGCAATTTTAATATATTCTTTTTCTGAATTCAACTGTGCATGGAACCAGTTGAATTAACGACAGGAGGCAATTAGATTTGACCAGATCAACAGAATTTTCATAGATTTTTGTCAGCTTATAATAACGAATAAACCTGTGTTAGCATTCAAAGAAAAATGTTGACATAAGGAAAATATTTACATTTTAATATGCTGGAAATTCCCAATGAAATTATTCAAGCCATGTTTTATCTTGTATATTTATTTATTTTTGGACGGGAGTCTGAAATAGCTTCACAAGCTAAAAATGCCTGTTGCTGTCTTATGAAAATGCGACACTAGTGAATTCAAACTCCGCTATGTGATTTGTGTGCATTGTGTTCAGAGACTTCATCCTGTAACCTTCTTTGAGGTGAAGTAATTGCTTGAACCAACAAGAATTTATTTTACAAATGTGCAAATCAAATGATAGAGAATTTCAAATACTGAAAGTATGTGAATTGTTTTATTCTGTGTACCTTTTAAAACTACAATTTTTCATACATGGAGGAAGAATGAGAGCATTTTTAATATAAAATGTTTACATGAGCATATTGAAAAAAAATCTTTGATTCCTCTTTTCCTTCAAACTGTATGCCCAATTTATCAGCAAATTCTCTTGTCTACTTTTAAAATACATCACAACACAACTATACCTTCACCACTAGCACCAAGTCAAAACCAAAACCAAACCAAACCTGTTGCCACTGAGTCAATTCCTACTCATAGCGACCCTATAGGACAGAGTAGAACTGCCCCGTAGGATTTACAAGGAGTGGCTGGTGGATTCAGACTGCTGTTTGGTTAGCAGCAGAGCTCTTAACCACTGTGCCAGTAGGGATCCTTTAAAATATATCTCAAGGCAACTATTAGCAGTACTTTCACCACTGGCATCAAGTCAAAGCCACCATAAACTCTTTCAGGACAAGCTCAGCTAACTGTTCTTCTAGCTTCCACTTTATCAATTCCAACTTTTAGATGAAAAGGGACTCCTGGTATCCTTCAATGGTCTCTGTCCTTCACTGGCACTTTTAGAACAGGATTCAAAGTCCTCACTGTGTCCTACAAATCCCTATATAATCTGAATCATGGATAATCTTAGACCTTTCTTACCAACCTCTCTCCCCATCCCCTTACTTTATAGGCACACTGGCCTCCTATAAATTTCTTGAACATATGAGGCTTACTCCCATTTTCTTCACATCAGGGCCTCCACACTTAATATTCCCTTTGCCTGCTTCTTCCATGCTGACCTTTGCTCAATCATTATCTCTTCTTAAACCCTTTTCTGACCATATTATCTGAAATGCCAATCCCTGTCACTCTTGACTCCTTTAACTTCTTTTTAGCTGTATCTAATATCTCTCTAAGTATTTATTTGTCTGCTAATTTTCTGTCTTTCCCATGAAAATAAATACATTTTTATTTTATTTTCTGTCTCTCCAGCACACAGTGACTGGCACATAGAGAGTTCTCATAAAAACTTGGTATACTAAATGAATATGAATGACCAGGATGAGAAATAGTTCAAATACTCCTGAAAATGGAAAAGAATTGAAAACATATATGGTTTTGAGTTATTTAGGGGTGAGATTTCAAAGAGTATAAGTCGTTACAAATAATCAAGAATGATCATCTCTATTACAGGGAATTTAATTTTGTTAATTCATTATTATTCATGAAAAATTTTATATCTTAGTATTTTATTGCCAACATGTTTAACTCTGAATTATAAAGGTGCTTTCACAAAATTATGGGCTGCTTCTTTTTTAAAAAGCATCATGAACTGTCCATTATTCTTTTATACCTAATAATGAAGCATCAATATTTTCAATCGTTTATTGCTTATAATCCATAAGATTCAGGGATAAGTATATTTTTTTCTTATAGCTATTCAGTACAAAAGCAATTTTACTCAACAATGTCTTGTCTAATGTTAGAGTTTTGTGTTCTTCATTTTAAAATTTATAATTGTATGTAAATAAAATCAGTTACTGAAAAGTTGTGGCCAAAAATGAAAATTAAAAATTAATAGTAAACAATAAAAGAAATAGGCATAATTGCTAGATAATATACTTTGTATAATCTAATCTTCTGTTTATTTAAATATAAACAGATTTTCCCTAGAAAGATAAAAATTAAATTAAATTATTGTCCGTCACTAATCAAATAATTTTTCCAAATGTTTTCCACATATTTTTGGATAAAAGTACCTTCCAAATTCTTTATACTTTTATTAAGAATTTAACATCCTTAACCTAAAAGAGGAAATTTAAGGTTATTGTTATGCATCTGTTTTATAATACATAGAACATTTACTACATTAATAAGGAATTAGTATTGTATTGTTTTGCATAGTGCCCTTAAGAGAATCCTTTATACTCATTTTATGCGTGTGGTTAAAATTTCCAAATAATTCTATAGTAATCTAAATAACTTATGTTTCTTTAATACTCTGAATGTAGATTTTTTAAAATGAGAATAAGAGTGATTTCTAATCATTATTTAGCACTTACAATTAAGTGAATATTGAAGCTACATTTTTATACTTTCTAACTGGCTGATTTAAAAATAATTCCAAAGACAAATCTAATCTCAGCAGCAGATTTTAAACATATCTGTAGTTTTGGCATAGTATAAAAAATCTTGACCATATTACACACTAAGATTCAAGAAATAAATAACTGATTAATCACTCCTTTTATGTAATGCTTGCTAAACACTGAACAGGCTGAGTTATCAAAGGAAGAAGTTATCTACTCTTAAGAATATTTAATATCTATTTTATGTATTTTCACTTTCTCTTCAGAATGTATATGTAAATTTAAAAGTGTCACACAGAGTATACATTAATTTTTAATTAAATTTTGTTTTTACATGTGAGGTGTCACAGACTTAGCGAACACATGCAGTGATATCTAAAGTATAAAATAGGGTCTTCCTAATAGTTTCTGAATATATTCATATCTTATAATTCACAAACAACCACCTGTCTTTCAGTTTGTCATACTGTGGTGGCTTCCATGTTGCTATGATGCTGGAAGCTATGCCACCAGCACTTCAAATACCAACAAAGTTATCCAAGGTAGACAGGTTTTAACAAAGCTTCCAGATTAAGGACATGGTGATCTACTTCTGAAAATTATCCACTGAAAACAAGATATAGTGCTGGAAGATGATCCCTTCAGGTTGCAATGTACTCAAAATACAACTGGGATAGAGTTGTCCCCTCAAGTTGGCTTGATCTTAATGACAGAGATGGAGTAAAGCCTTTAAGACCTTCATTTTCTGCTGTGACAACTTGAAATGAGAAGCAACAATCGCAAATATTCATTATTAATTGTAACATGGAATGTAAGAAGTATGAAACAAGGAAAATTGGAAACCATCAAAAATGAAATGGAACACTTGAAGATCAAACTCCTAGGAATTAACCACCTGAAAAATGGACTGGTATTGGACATTTTGAATCAGATGATCATATGGTCTACTACACGAGCAATGACAAATTAAAGAGGAATGACATTGCATTCAACATCAGAAACATTTCAAGATCTATGCTGCAGTACAACACTATTAGTGATAGGTTAATATTCATAAGCCAACAAGGAAGACCAGTTAATATGACTATTATTCAAATTTACACACTGACCACGAATGCCAAAGATGAAGAAATTGAAGATTTTTATGAACTGCTGCAGTTTCAAATTGATCAAACTGGCAAACAAGATGCATTAACAATTACTGGTGATTGAAATACACAAGTTGGAAACAAAGAAGGAATAGTAGTTGGAAAATATGTCTTTGACAATAGGAAGGATGCGAGAGATAGCATGATAGAATTCTGCAAGACCAGGGATGTATTCATCAGAAATATTTTTTTCAAAAACACAAAGAAGATACATGTAGACCTTTCTGGGTTGATTACACAGGAATCAAATCGACTGCATCTGTGGAAAGAGATGATATAGAAGCTCAGTATTATAAGTCAAGACAAAGGTCAGAGGCTGACCTTGGAACAGACCATTAATTGCTCCTATACAAGTTCAAATTGAAGCTGAAGAAAATCAAACAAGTCCATGAGAGACAAAATACAACCTTGAATACATCCCATATGAATTTAGAAACTGTCTCAATAAAGAATTGACACATTGAGGAGTTATGGAATGACATTAAGGATGTCATACACAAAGAAAGTAAAATGTCATTAAGGACACAGAAAAGAAGTAGAAGACCAAGAGGGATGTCAGAAGAAACTCTGAAAATTTAGTGCAGAGTAGCTAAAGCAAACAGAAGAAATGATGAAGAGCTGAAAAGAAGATTTCAAAGGTGGCTGTAGAAGATAAAGTAAATTGTTACAATGAAATGTGCAAAGAACTGGAGTTAGAAAACCAAAAGGGAAGAACATGATTAGCATTTTTCAAGCTGAAAAAGAATTCAAGCCTTGAGTTACAATATTGAAGGATTCTTTGGGCAAAAAATTGAATGACACAGGAAGCAACAAAAAAAGATGGAAGGCATATACGGAGTCATTTTACCAAAAAGAATCACTTGATTGATGTTCAACCATTTCAGTAAGTAGCATATGAAAAAACCACTGTTACAGAAGGATATAGTTCAAGCTGCACTGAAGACATCGATGAAAAACAAGTCTCCAGGAACTGACAAAATACTAATTGAGATGCTTCAACAGATATATGCAACACTGGAAGCACTTACTGATCTATGTCAAGAAATTTGGAACAAAGGTACCTGGCCAACCGACTGGAAGAGATACATATTTGTGACATTTCAAAGAAATCCAATTAAACAGAACACAGAAATTATCAAACAATGTCATTAACATCATATGCTAGCATAAATTTGCTGAAGATAATTTAAAAAATGGCCACAGCAGTACATGACAGGCAACTGCCAGAAATTCAAGCCGAGTTCTGAAGAGGAAGAGGAACAAGAGATATCATTACTAATATCAGACGGATCTTGGCTGAAAGCAGAGAATACCAGACAGATGTTTACCAGTATTTTATCAACTGAGAAGGCATTCAACTGTGAGGATCATAACAAATTGTGGATAACATTGCAAAGAATGGGAATTCTGGAACACTTAATTGTGTTCATGCAGAGCCTATGCATAGATTAACAGGCAGTCATTTCAACAGAGCAAGGGGATACTGAGTGGTTAAAAATTGGAAAAGGTGTGTTGCAGGGTTGTATCCGTTCACATTATGTTATGTACTCAACCTGTATGGTTGGACAAATAATCTGAGAAAATAGACTATATGAAGAAGAACACAGCATCAGGATTGGAGGAAGACTCTTTAACAACCTTCAATATGCAGATGACACAATCTTGCTTAATGAAAGTGAAGAGGACTTGAAGCATTTACTGATGAAAGTCCAATACTACCACCTTTGGTATGGATTTCACTTGAACGTGAAGAAAATGAAAATCTGCACAACTAGACCAAAAAACAAATCATGATAAATGAAGAAGAAATTGAAGTTGTCAACAATTTTTTTCTACTTGGATCAACAATCAATGTCCATGGAAGCAGCAGTCAAGAAATCAAATGCCGTATTGCACTGGGTAAATCTGCTGCAAAAGACTTCTTTAAAGTGTTAAAAAGTAAAGGTGTCACTTTAATGACTGAGGTGCTCTTGACTCAAGCCATAGTCTTTTCAGTCACATAATATGCATGCATTTAATTCTGTTATACATAATATCACCATGAGTTGGAGCCTACTCAATGGCAACTAACAAGAACATAATTCACAAAAGGAGCGTCTCTCATTCTCCAGGTGACTCTACTTGGAAAACAAGCCTTGCTGGAAGTTATATCTTCTTGTCGTAAAACTCAGTGGCTTTGCTATCTAGTGCTGCTGTAACAGAAATACCACAAGTGGGTCGTTTATACAAACAGAAATTTATCTTCTCACAGTTTAGGAAGCTAGACTCTAGGGCACTGCCCCTAGGGGAAGTCTTTCTCTCTCTGTCAGCTCTGGAGGAAGGTCCTTGTCTCTTTTGAGATGCTGCTCCTGGGCAATCTTCATGTATCTTGGCATGTATCTTTCCCATCTCTGCTTCTCTCAATTTCTTGTTTAATCTCTTTTATATCTCAAAAGAGATTGACCCAAAACACACCCTACACTAATCCTGTCTCATTAACATAACAAAGACAACCCATTCCCAAATGAGATTATAACCACAGGCATAAAGCTTAGGAATTATAATACAAATTTTGGGGGTGGGGCACAATTCAATCCATAAAATCTAGTAAAAAATTGCCTAGCATGGAAATTATTCAAAGTCTATAATATTTTTAATGTTGAACCATGTTGTTTTAGAAGACAGTAATGTAACACCTTAACAAAACAGACTCAATACCATTTAAACACGCATGTTCTTCTTTTGCTAACCACACATTTTTCTTTAAAAGAGAAAGAGCAACACATATCTGCTATATTTTAATGACGTTCAGTGATCACTGCCAGTGACTAACACGCTTACTGTTGTTTTCTTTGTCTCCAACTGTCAATTGCCTGCATACCCACTTCTATATGTTGATTTCACTGTAGTCTTCGGCTTTGCCTTCTTGCTTGTTTAAATATATGACAACTATTTATTAAGGATACTATGTGTTGTACACTGCATATGTATTCCTTTTAATTTTATTGTAACACTAAAAATATACATGCCTGTTTTAGAGATAGGAAATTAAGACTCAGAACTCAGATAGGTTAAATAGCTTTGCAGTCTTGACACATAACAAATGGCCAAACTAGGATGTGTATCCAGGTCTGTTTGGTTAAAACGTTTGTTTTATTTTTACTTTTCCAGTGGTTCACAAACGCAGTCCAAGAATTAGTGTTTGACAAATGCAAACTGTGAAAGTAAGTATGATGTAGTAAATTATTTTATAAAACTAAGTATATTATATTTGAAGAGTTTTTAGTCATTTTAAGTCTGTTCCTCTATTTTTTATGTTAAAAATGTTTTTCCCTTTGCTGATTTATTGTGACAACATTTCATTTATGTAACTGTCGTTTTTTGCCTTAAAATAAGCAGTTTGTTGATTCCTCAATTAAAGAAAAAAATTGGCCAATAAAATTCGAATGTCTGGGAATTGTTCCCTACATCAGTATATAAAAATAATAAATTCCACAAGGTAAGTAGAGTGCAATGAGGATTTGAAGGAGAAAGTGATTTATTCCATTCATGAGAATTCAGGAAAGGTTTTCTTAGGGGAACTGGAATTTTTAATTGGGATTTTAGTTATGAGCAGAATTGGTGAGTGATTGAAGGTTTTTGAGTGGGGAGAGGCAGATCAGAGAACTGTACTAAAGAGAAAAGATTAATCTCATGACATCATAGAATTAATTGGAATTAAAACAAAATTTCTGTGATTTAGGCATTCTTGAGGTGTTTCTTATGCTTTATTTACCTGTTACTGTCTGAACAGTATCATAAGAAAACATTTCAAATAGTGTCTCTCATTGGTAAAAAAATAATTCCCTTTCCAAATATTTTTTCAGAGATTTTTATTTTCCTAAAAATTTCATGCAAAATTAATGGGAAATAATGGATGCTCATTTATTCTTAAAAAGGATTTTTTTTTTCGTCCTTACCCGTGTTATCCAGTGAAGTTGAAATACAACATATCTCCATGGAAAGAAACTTGGAAAACAATGTGACACAACTTTTTCAAAGTTTCTATTCTTTTCAAATAAGGAGCAATTTCCTGTTTTTAGATTCAACATTTACAATGCTGCTTTTTCCATAAAAGGAATAAGTGTTTCAAAATGTTTATTAAATATCTGAAGTATCTATGGAAACAAAAATTCAGTATTACTGGAATATTTACTCAAAGTAAACTGAGAGGGTTTCAAAATATATATGTCTATCTATATCTATCCATCTATCAATCAGTCTTTCCACACAACAGTTGCCATCAAGTCCATTCCAACTACTGTTCTTTTCTCCATTTCATTTATTTCTGTTCTAATCTTCATTATTTCCTTTCTTCTCATACCCTTGGGCTACTTTTGCTGCTCTGTTTCTATTTATTCAAGTTCTAGGGTTAATGTTTTGATTTTGGCTCTTTCTTCTTTTTAGATGTGTACATTTATTGCTATAAATTTACCTCTGTGCACTGCTTTTGCTGTGTACCAAAGGTTCTGGTAGGATGTGTTTTCATTCTCATTTGAGTCTGTGAATTTCTTTATTCAGTCCTTGATCTCTTCTACAACCTAGTAGTTTTTGAGCAATGTGTTGTTCAGTTTCCATATGTTTGTTTTTTGTTTTTTTGTTTTTTCCTTGCTTCTTCTGTTATTGATTGCTACTTTTATGGCTTTATGGTCAGAAAAGATGGTTAGTAATATTTTAATGTTTTGGATTCTGTTAAGCTTGCTTTGTGGCCTAATATGTGATTTACTCTGAAGAATGTTCCATGTGTATTGGAAAAGAAAGTATACTTGGCTGCTGTTCAGTGGAGTGTTCTGTATGTGTCTATGAGATCAAGTTGGTTGATTGTGGCATTTAGATCTACTGTGTCTTTATTGAGCTTCTTTCTGGAAGTTCTGTTCTTCACTGAAAATGGTGGTTGAAGTCTCCTACTATTATTGTGGCACTGTCTGTCTCTCTTTTCAATGCTGTTAGAGTTTGTTTTATATATTTTGGATCCCTGTCGTTGGGTGCATAAATATTTATTATGGTTATGTCCTCCAGGTGTATTGACACTTTAATCATTATATAGGGTCCTTTCTTATCCTTTGTGGTGGATTTTGCTTTAAAGTCTATTTTGTCAGAGATTAGTATTGCCACTTCTGCTCTTTCTTGTTTGCTTGATATATTTGTTTCCATCTTTTGAGTTTTAGTTTGTTTGTATCTTTAAGTCTAAGGTGTGTCTCTTATAGGCAGCATATAGATGGATTGTGTTTTTTTATCCATTCTGCCACTCTCTGTCTCTTTATTGGTTCATTTAGTCCACTTACATTCAGTGTAATTATTTATAGGTATGAGTTTAGTGCTGCCATTTTGATGTCTTTTTTCTTGGGTTGTTGACAGTTACTTTGTTCCACTTAATTTTCTGTGCTGGGTTGTTTTTCTTTATGTATTTTCTTTTCATCTTTTTCATTGTTGTTGATTTTGCATTTGCTGAGTCTTTATGTTTTTCTTGTTTTTTATTTTGTTGTCTAAGTTTGTTAGTTTCCTTTGTGGTTACCTTAAAATTTACCTCTATTTTTCTAAGTTTAAAACAATCTTTTATATCTTGATATTGCCTTAACTTCCTCTCCATCTGAAAGTTCTATGACTACATTATTTATTCCCTTTTTTTTGTTTTAATCTTGTCATCTTTTAGACATGATGTCTCTGTTTCCCTATTTTCAGTGTTTTAGCTTTGATTTATTTTTGTGACTTCCCTATCTGGGTTGATATCTAGTTGTTCTGTCCTGTATTCTAGTCTTGGGTTGTTATCTGATGTTATTGATTTCCTAACCAGAGGACTCCCTTTAGTTTTTCTTGTAAGTTTGGTTTGGTTTTTACAAATTCCCTTTACTTCCATTAATCTGGAAATGACCTAATTTCACAATCATATTTGAGAGATAATTTTGCTGAATATATAATTCTTGGCTGGCAATTTTTTTTCCTTCAAGTCTTTCATTCTGCCTTCTTGCCTGCTTGGTTTCTGCTGAGTAGTCCGAGATTAGGCTTATTGACTCTCCCTTTGTAGATGATTTTTCATTTATCTTTAGCTGCTCTTTAAATTCTCTATGTATCTTTGGTTTTGGCAAGTTTGATTACAATATGTTTTGGTGAATTTCTTTTGGGATCTACCCTGTGCCGGGTTCGATGAGTTTCTTAGATAGATATCTTCTCATCTTTCATGATATCAGGGAAGTTTTCTGTCAACAAATCTTCAACAATTCTCTCTGTATTTTCTATTATCCCCTGCCCTGTTCTGGTACTCCAATCACTTGTAAGTTATTCCTCTTGATAGAGTCTCACATAATTCTTAGAGTTTTTTATTTTTTTAAATTATTTTATCTAGTTTTTCCTCAAATAAATCGGTGTCAATTGCTTTATCTTCAGTCTTGCTAATTCCGACTTCCATTGCCTGAATTCTGCTCCTATGACTTTCGGTTGAGTTATCTAATTCTGAAATTTTATTGTTAATCTTTTTTGATTTCTGTTTGCTGTCTATGAATTCTTGCTGCCTGTTAAATTTGTTATTATATTCTTGTATAACCTTCGTAAGTTCCTCTGTTGCTTTGTCTGTGTGTTCCTTGTGTTGTTCTGTGTTTTGCATGATCTCCTTCCTGATTTCTTGAAGAGCTCTGTATATTAATGTTTTGAATTCTACCTCCAGTAGTTCCAAGACCTTCTCTTCTTCTGGGAGGCTCTCAGTTCTTTGTTTTGTGAGCTTGCTGAAGCCATCATGGTCTGCCTCTTTACATGATTTGATATTGACTGTTGTCTCTGAGCCATCAGCAAGTCATTATATTTATTTATTTTATGTTTGCTTACTGTGTTCTAGCTTCTTGTTTTGTTTTGATATGCCCAAATAGGCTGGTCATGTGAGCTAGTTTCATTAATGGCATCTTTGAAGTTCTCACATCCTGTCACCAGGTGGTTAGAGCTGTTACTAGGTATGTGACCTTAGGAGTTCATTTACTTTTCTTGTGTGGATTCAGCTCAGGTGTCCAGGCTGTCAGTCACCAAGTGTGTGTTGCAGGCTCTCACCTACAGTCCTAGATGGGCAGGGCTATGTAGGGGTGATTGGGGTAGGCACAGGTATCTGGCTGTAGTAGGGGGTTATGTGCTGATCAAGGTATGGGGCTGAGGGCTGCCCCTGAATGCCCGAGTGGAGGGCATGTCCCTGTTCCCTAGAGTGCATAGGTGGGTGGGTTTTGTGGCCAGAATTTGGGCACCCAGTGCTGTTGACTGTAAGGACTGGGAGACACTACTTATTCTCAGACTCCTTTCCCGGGTGGCTAGGTGGAATGGGTGGAGCCACAAGTCCTCAGGCCCCTGATGTGGGTAGGTGAGGACCTTGCTTAATGGGCAACGCAGAGTCAAGAGTCACAAATCTGCCACTCCCTCTTACCAGTTGCAGTTGAAAACAGGCTTCAGGTATATACCCTGTTGTATCATGATAATGAGGGCCTATGCTGTTGAAATGGGCCCACACAGGTCTAGGCAGGGGTGAAAGGCATTCAAAGTCTGTGGACCCCTTATGCCTGTGCCTAGGCAAAGGAGCTGTGCCTAGCTGAGTTCCTAGCTTAGGGGAGGTGGCAGATTTTTTTTTCCTGATTGTTAATTTATTCCCTCTCCAAAGCCGGGAGAATGGCTCAGTGTGCACGATGGGTCCCACTTCTGGCCCAGGGGGCATGGTAATCACTGAAGCTGGAAGGAGACCAGAGCAGAGTAGGAAGAGGGCTGGTAAATGGGAGAGAGCTATTTCCCAGAGGAGGGGAGGGTTTTTTTTTTTTGATCCCACACTGTAGGTTAGATGTTTGCACTTAACTTTTGCAGATTCAGCGCCACTTCTCCCTGGTTCCAGAAACTTGAGCAGACTTTCCACCACTCAGTTTCTTCTGGTGTGGAAAATGCATCCTGAGCACTACTGCTTGCCTCAGTCTGTGCAAGCTATCTGATCCAGCCTACAGGGTGCCAGCCAGGTCAGGTCTTGCAAATTCTTGCTGCTCCTGAACTGTCTCTCCCTCCCCCTGCTGCTCAGTCTGACTCCTCAGCCTTGTTTTTGATGGACAGGGCTCCTAGTTTGTCATATATAAGAGATTCACTTGTTTTTGGCGGGTTTTTGTTGTAAGAGGGACCACAAGAAGTATCTGACTACGCCACTATCTTGGCCCTGCCTCTGTTTTTTTTTTTTTTTTAATGAAGTAAAATCAAACTGCTTTTTCAGCTATATAACTGAAGGTATGAATATCAGATAATAATTTATCCTGGAATATTCATATGGTTAGACTAGATAAATTGAGGACTGGAAGTGTAACAAAAATCAAAGTTTCATATCCAGGAGTGTGTGTGTGTGTGGTGTGTGTGTGTAACAGAGAGAGAGAGAGTTTTTTATCTAAATGATATTGATAGTTAACTTAAGAAATATATTGAAACAATGTTAAATATTTGTGAGAGATGATAAATGGAGCTACAATATCTTTTGTTTATATTTCCTTTCTGGGATATTTTCAGCATAAGACAAAATTGTGTAAAATTACTTTATTGCTAAAAACATGTTACACTTGGAAATTTGATGATCTTTATAAAAAAATTTGAACTTAATAATATTCTCTTATTGATTTGCATAGATACAAGTCATACAAATATTAAAAAGTTATTATAAATATATACAGCTAACATTTTATTATTCAGCATTATAATTGCTTTGAAGATGAAAAGAAAGAAATATTACTTTTAAAGTTGTTTTGAATGTGAAACAGTGTTATGTGCCTTACAAGTATAAAGTAACATAAATGATATTAAACATGTCACCTGTAGACTTTAAAAGATTTCCTTTTACAAGATTAACTCGGTTAACTTGTTAATAAATTATGAATATGGTTAACTGGATTATTTTTAAGGGACAAAGAAGGAGATAAACATTTTAAAATCAATACATGTAGTTAAACCTGTTACATGTTAGTCATTAATTTCATAGTTTAATTAATAGATGACAGAAACTTCTACTGGAACAGAATCGAAAACGCTTGTTAGCAACAATGAGTAATAATACAGCACAAAGCTATGCAACAGAAACAAATGAAGTGTAAAGTGAAATAATAGAAGAACATGACAAGTTTAATAGATTTTTTTTTTCTTTTTTGCTGTGCAATGTTCTTTGAGTATGTCATACGAAAAAAATAATTCTCTATTGTGTCTGCTAATTTTCATGGACAGAAACATAATTAATAGGTCAGATAACTACTTTGCTGAAGTTTTTTTTTTTTTTATCAAACATCACATCCCACAGTCTTCATGTAGCATTTGATTCATATTACATAAAATAATGAGGACAACAACAAATCATCTATTTTAAACTAAACGTTGCACATAGATTGAAAAGACAGGTAAGAGGTGTGACAGACAACTTAGGAGAACAATGGAAACATCTAGCCATGTCAGTGTTTATTGGTCTAATAGGAATTCCAGATGAATACTCAGTGAGACCAAAGATGACATTAATCAGTCAGCCTCTACACAAATATTTGAAGAAAATTGCCTACTTTCTTCCAGCCATTGAACTATGGTGATACAGTGATAACAAGAGACTTCTTCCCTAGGGAGATCAGAGAGACAATAATCAAGTAAAAAATTAATTTAAAATAACAGAATTAATTTCAAGTACATATACATTAAAAGAAGAAGTTAATAAGGCTAAAAGAATGATGGTGGTTGAATGGATGTAGTTGAGATTACTTTAGACAGATAAGTGTAGAAAAAGATGATATTTGAATCCAAATTAAAAAAAAAATGGGAAGGAGGTAGTCATGTGGATTCTAAGGGAAGATAAGAACAGCAAATACATTATGGTCTAATAAAAGAATGAGGTTGGCATGTTTGACAGTCAGAATGAGGAGCAGTGGGCTGGGGGTGGGAAGGAGTAACAGAATGGGATGAAGTCACAGATAATGGGCAGGTCCTTAACGTGTGGGAAGTTTTTAGTCTGGCATAGACAGCGAGGATTTTTTTTTTATTTTTTATTGTACTTCAGGTGAAGGCTTACAGAACAAACAGTTTCTCATGAAACAGTAGTACACATATTGTT
This sequence comes from Trichechus manatus latirostris, assembly GCF_000243295.1. NCBI lineage: Eukaryota > Metazoa > Chordata > Mammalia > Sirenia > Trichechidae > Trichechus > Trichechus manatus. The sequence continues at coordinate 1,890,504 of NW_004444173.1, forward strand.
TTATGACATTGGTTAACAACCCCACAACATGTCAACCCTCTAACTTCTCAACCTTTTTTTTT
>NW_004444173.1:1898116-1937604 GCF_000243295.1 Trichechus manatus latirostris
AGGGTTTCAGGATTGTTGTATTCTCTGTTCGGCTTAGTTTTTCAGATCTTTGCTGTGGAGGGACGGTGTGTTGCTTCTGCCTAGAGTGCCATTTTGCCGGAAGTGAGAGTTAGGCTTTTATATGGGCTGCAATATCCTTTGGAGGATTTTGTTTTATGTTTAAAAAAATTCATGCTTCACAAGAATCATTTTCACTGGTGGATAATTGACATGATAGGGAGCAAAACTGAAGATTAAAATATTAGTTTAAAGGCTGTTGAAATAGTCCATGTAAGGAGTCATGCAGCAGTATATCGACAGGGAACTGTCAGAAATTCAAGCCAGATTCAGAAGAGGATGTGGAATGATGGATATGATTGCTAATGTCAGATGGATATTGGCTGAAAGCAAAGAATAGCAGAAAAATATTTACTTGTGTTTACTGACTATACAAAGGCATTCAACTGTGTGGATCATAACAAATTATGGATAACATTGCAAAGAACAGGAACTCCAGAACACTTAGATGTGTTCATGAGGAACCTGTACATAGACCAAGAGGCAGTCATTCGAACAAAACAAGGGAATACTGCATGGTATAAAATCAGGAAAAGTGTGCATCAGGGTTGTATCCTTTCACCATACTTACTCAATCTGTATGCAGAGCTGACAGTCCGAGAAACTGGACTATACAAAGAAGAATGTGACATCAGGATTGGAGGAAGACTCATAAAAAGACTCACCACCTTGCTTGCTGAAAGTGAGTAGGACCTGAAGCACTTACTGGTGAAGATCAAAGACTACAGCATTCAGGAAGGATACACCTCAACATAAAGAAAACAAAAATCTTCACAACTGGACCAATAAACAACATCATGATAAACAGAGAAAATATTGACGTTGTCAAAGATTTCATTTTACTTGGATCCACAACCAACGCCCATAGGAGCAGCAGTCAAGAAATCAAAGGAAGTATTGCATTTGGCAAATCTGCTGCAACAGACTTCCTTAAAGTGTTAAAAAGCAAAGATGTCACTTTGGGGTCTAAGGTGCGCCTTACCCAAGCCATCGTATTTTCAATCGCTGCATATACATGAGAAAGCTGGACAATGAATAAAGAAGAATGAATAATTGACACCTTTGAATTACGATGTTGGTGAAGAATATTGTGTATACTATGGGCTGCCAGCAGAACAAACACATCTGTCTTGAAAGAGGTACAGCTAGAATGCTGCTGAGAAGTGAGGATGGTGACACTTTGTCTGAACTACTTTGGACATGTAATCAGGAGGGACCAGTCTCTGGAGGACATGATGCTTGTAAAGTGGAAGGTCAGCGAAAAAGAAAAAGGCCCTCAAAAGGATGGATTGACACAGTGGCTGCAACAATGGACTTAAAGATAGCAATGGCTGAGAGGATAGCGCAGAACCGTGCAGTGTTTTGTTTGGTAGTACATAAGGTCTCTACGAATTAGAATCAACTTGGCAACACTTGATGATGGTGTGTGCAAAATAAGAGGTGACTGCTAGTGGGCCATATGGAGATTGCCTTCTGACATTTGGAATATGTTGAGCTTTGTCCCCAACACCTTTCACCACGGAAATCAGGTCTGTGGAGGTACTATTGGGTAGTCTTATTAGATGTAATTGATCATCAGGCAACACTAATTGTTTTGATTGTACAGAATATTTTAGTTTGCATTTGCAAATTAACAGTTTTTCTAGGACATGTCAAAGACACCTTGTGTGAATTTTACACAGCAAAATGTGTGTTGTTGAGAATTTAAGTTAAATGATTTTCTCTTTCAATTTTTGCTCAGAAGCAGAAGTTAGAAAATATAATGTGAAACTTGAAGTATGAAATGGTACATTAATCAGCAGCTAAATATTTTTAAACGGAAATTTTTACTGCCATTACTCAACCAATTTAAAGACATTTCTATCATTATAAAAAGCTTTGAATTCATATACTGCATGGACACTTTTAGATTAATCACAATTTACAATTTTGGTGAATATCATATTGGTTATTAGCATGAACAAGGAAATTCACTGGATTTCGTATAAAAGTTTAATAAATTGTATTATCTTTAAATATTATTACTGAAGAACCTGAGAAATATCTACGTTTCTTTGGAATCTTTGTATGACCAGTACCTAATTTTTCAAGTTTATTGTCTCAGAATTGTGCTTTCTGAATTTCAAAAGCAATTAGATCACATTAAGAGTTTGCTCAATTTCACTAAATGGGGGAAACTTTTTTTAAAGAATTTTTTGAAGAACAAAGAACAAGGAGAAAGACAACCAATCAATTCACATGGACAATTGTTCTTAAAGAAGAGGTTAAAACGTTAGCATAAAGTGCTGCTTTATTTTTGAGTTACTGAAATTTAGGACATAGTTTAGGGAGTATACCATTATTTTCCTATTTCTTATCAGATAATGCTGATGATTATGCCTTTGTTTAATGACTTATTAGTTAAATTGCAGGCTAACGTGCTGTAAGAAAGAGGTCCAAAGTACAGTGACCTAAATAGCACAGAAATGTCTTTCATCATCATTCAACATCCAGAGGGGAGCAAGCCAGAGCTGGTAGTGTGTCAGCCTGCCTCAATATGTGGCTTTTGTTCTGGGGACCAGTAGACCCAGTACCTTTTTTCACTCACATATTTTTGCATATCTATTTCATGTTTTTAAACTTAAATTGATTCCACCATCTGTCCATATATTTTAGAGATGACATTGCAGATGGAGCAGACCAGTATGAAGATAAATTAAAAATTTAGTATTCTGCACCTGCAATAATCTATAGTGTTACAAATTGCAGTGAAGGACATACACTTTCACCAACATATGTAAAATTCCCAAATCATTGCTGATAGATACTGGGTTTTTCTAATCAAAGTAAAGTTCTAGAATATTTTATGCATATGTTACTTGAAAATGGTTGATTATATTTATATTACTCACAATATTTCTAAAAATACTTATAAACCATATATCCTCCTTATAAACGTATCAAACGTAGATTTACATTATGTCTTAGTTATCTAGTGCTGCTATAACAGAAATACCACAAGTGGATGGCTAACAAACAAATTTGTTCTCTCACAGTCCAGGAGGCTTGAAAGCCAAATTCCGGATGCCAACTCCCAGGGAAGGTGTGATGTTTAAGATTGTGTGTCAACTTGACTGGGCCGTGATTCTCCGTGTTTTAATGTAATCACTCCCATGACTGAATATACTGTAAGTAGCCAATCAAATGAAAGGGAGTCTCCTTGGGGGTGTGGCACACCTCTGTATATAAGCAGATGTTCTGGCTTTTTGCTCTCTCTGGATCCTGCAGCTACTTCCTGTCTTCTCATCTCCCATTCTTGGGACTTGAGCTGTCGGCTTATCTGCCGAAACTGGGATTCGTCAATCTGCACAGCCTGTGAGTGGGAGCCCTGCTCTCCGACCTTCCGATCTTGGGCTTGCCAGCTTCTGGAGCTGTGTGACTTGCAAGAGGCCTCTACCCTGATCCATGGACTTGGGACGTTCTAGCCTCTACGATCAAATGAGCTGTTTCCTTGATATAATCTCTCTCTCTATATATATATTTATACACTTTACTGGTTTTGCTTCTCTAGAGAACCCAGCCTAAGACAGAAGGCTTTCTCTGTGTGTGTTCTTGGGGAAGGTCCTTGTCATCAATCTTCTCCTGGTCTAGGAGGTTCTCAGCGCAGGGACCCTGGGTCCAAAGGAAACGCTCCAATCCTGGCACTCCTTTCATGGTGGTATGTGTCCCCTCTCCTTTCTGCTTGATTCTCCTTTTATATCTCAAAAGAGATTGACTCACAATACAACCAAATCCTATAGATTGTGTTCTGCCTCATTAACATCATAACCAAAAAAAACCAAACCTGCTGCCACCCAGTGAATTCCAAATCATGGTGACCCTATAGGACAGAGTAGAACTGCTCCACAGGGTTTCCAAGGACAGGGTGGTGGATTCGAGCTGCAGACCTTTTGGTTAACAGTCAAACTCTTAACCACTGTGCCACCAGGGCTCTATTAATGTCATAAAGGTTAGGACTTACAACACATAGGAAAATTACATCAGCTCACAAAATGAAGGACAACCACACAATACTGGGAATCATGGCCTAGCCAAGTTGATACACATTTTGGGGGGACATAATTCAACCATAACAGCATAAATTAAGCAGTAAAATTCCAACTTGCTTAACTTCTTAACCCAGAGGTAAATGCTTTTAAAATTTTTTATATATTTTTTCAAATGTTCATACACATATAAAGGCACATACATGTTTCATTTACTTTTATTTTATACAATGACTACAGTCTCACTAAATAACAATCTAAAACATAGAATTGAATAGGGCAAGATAATAATGTATCTTATCATATTCTTCCCCTTCCACCCAACCCAGATTTCATAGACCCCTCAGAGATATTTACAATTAAGTTCTATATGTATCCTACCAGTATTTTTATATGCATTTAAATATGTTTCTGTTTATATATGTATAAATCACATTATTTTCCTTTGTAATTTCCCATAATTTAAATCATACTCATATTTTTATGTGTTTTTTTGATTTCTTTTTACTTAATGTATCATGGATGCCTTTTATTCTGGTATACATAATTTTATCTATGTTTAATTAGTTATTTAGAATATCTTAAAACTAATCATTGCACTTAGCAAAGAAAGAGAATTAATACGTGTAGAAAAGTATACAATCTATAATAAACTTCCCTTACATCACTATTAACAATGTTTTGTGTATTTCCAGTATAATTTGGGATTATTTTGTATTTTAATTTTATTTAGAACATATTGTGGAATTATTCTTACTATGTGTATGGATACTTGCATGTATCATTTACTTGATACAGATAGTTCTTTAATAAACAGTTTACTATTGATAGGAGTTTGTGGTATTTCAAATTTTCTAAATTACAAGTATTGGTTTAATGAACATCCTTATTTTAAATAATTTTTAAATATTTTAAAATAATAATAAAATAATTTTAAATAATGAACAGCCATATTTTAAATGTATTATATGTGGTTTAACATGATTTAAGTGCTTTTTAACTTAAGTATTTCATAATATCACAGAATCTTTGGATAGAAGGTACTTGAGAAAACAAAATACAAATCCTCCTTTTGCAGATATGGGAAGTCTAGTATCAAGGCATTAGCCCAAGTTCTCCAATATCACACAGTAGTTTCACTGCCATCATGAGAAGCAATTTTTTAATTGATATGACGTTTATGTTTTTCTGCTTTATAAATGCACATTTGTCAATCGAGATGTGAATGTAGGACCTCTGAAAATCCAACAACATGCCAAGTTTTAGTTTGCTTCTTACTTGAGGTAGTGACTGCTCTACAGATATTTTTTTTCTAAATTTCCAAATTCTAAAATTGCAAACTCCACTTCACTGCACTCTGTTTAATCCTTATCCTTCTACATGGTTTTATGTTCTTGAAAACATTAATCATTTTAATTTGTTTATATATTTTGTTAATTGTTTGTTCTCCTGAACTGGAATACAAGCTGCTTCCTTTTCAAGCTATTCTAAGCACATTTTATTGCTCTAAACTCAGGATTGTTGTGGTTATTTAAGGACAATATCTACTCAATTTTGAATATGCTGCTCCAAATTCACTGTAATTTGGGGAGCAAGAGGAGAACATATGTGTTCCAGGATACATCTTAAATTGGACACATGGAATCACTTTTATCATGCAAATGACACTCCAAATCAATCATTTATTTTCAAATAATCAAAAATGGAAATATTAATCACAAAAATGTTTGATAAACAAGATTTTTTCTCCTCAAACTTAGACATATCCAACATATGGTTGTCCATTTAATGCCCTCTGAATATAAAAATCTATAAAAGTAATATGAGATTTCTATGTCCACTTTAGATCTTAATGCTCAATATTCTTTTCTATTTATTGATATTTTTAACAAGACTTCCATATTCCCGAGTTAAAAAAAATACTCTCCATTAAACAGCAATATTTCAAAATTTCTATTGATGATAGTTTTTTTTTTTTCATACCATTCATAATGGTGTTTTCATAAACTATGTAACCGTATTAATCATCCAGGCATTCTTTGAAACACATGAGGGTAATGACTGTTTCTCATTAGATATGTCCTCGGACAAATTTTGTAACAATATAATCTGAGGTTTAACTCTTTTTTTTTTAGTTTTAGCATTTTACCACTCTTGTTTTTAGCTGCTTAAATCTATAAAAGGGAGTTAGTTCTAGTTTTACTCTATTGATAACAAATTTGGTGGTAACTTATTTTCTGAAGTAAATTGTCTTTGACAGTTCTGATGATTTTCCTCTGGACTGGCTACTAGGTATTGGTGGGAACTAGGTGAAAGCATTGTATTTGATGGTGTTTCCACAAATTTTATGCTTCATTTGGTCCATAGAAAAACGAACACAAGCTTTTAAAACAACCATATCTTGCTCAAAAGCATTTTTATGACCCAACTCTAAAGCTCTAACTAAACTCTACAGCTCTTTAGTACTTTGGCTCACCATCAAGAGTAGTGCTGTGAGCAGCACTTCCATAATATAGTATTGCTTTTGTTATTTTATGACAATCTGTGGGCACTCAGGAAAACTGGATTGGCAATTCATATAATTCTATCACGTAATGTAAATTTCCTTGAAGTACAAGGTAGCATTTGTCTTAGTAGTAACATGAAGGTGAACGCTGAGTAGTGTAGAAATGCAAGTGATTTATGATCCATGGGAAATGATCCTGCCCCACCGGCTGGTTAAGTGTAGGACTTTAACAGTCATAAAACATAAATCTAGTGTCTATGAGGCTGCTCGGGTTTATTACTATTTTTCTAACTTGAGAATTTTCCTGCTGGGGATAGAACCACCTTGTCTGGTCATTTATTACTCATGCTTCAAGCTTTTGTTACAGCATGAATCTTTGAATATAGTTGTATTAGATTTTCCTAGTTGTATTTGGAATCATTTGGCATCAATTCTTTTAGGCTCTCTCACTCTCTCCTTTGAGGAGAGACGTAACCTTGGTAATGAGACAAAACAAATCAAACCTTTCAAAAGTGACGGAAGGAAAACAAAGAGAAAGAAAGAGGTGCCAATATAACTCTTAAAAGAAGGAAAAGTATGCAAAGGGAAGAGGGACGAAGGCCTGAGAAACACTGTGGAGAAGAGTTGAACTATTTCTGTATACGAAGAAGAGATGAACCTACTTCTGTATACAGGTAGTCCCCAATTCATGGGGCTCCTCTGCTCTGATGACTCTGTCATAAATCAGTTCTGATGTAAGTTGACTATCTCTTTGTTTTCTTTTTCAGTCTTTGTTATTATTGCCTTTTGTTATCAATATCTTTATAAATCTGATCTTTGTCTTTGGGGTTTGGAAACATTACTTATAAACTTACAGATATATTTTAATACATACATACATAAAAAAATACACACATCCATAAAAAATGGACGACTTTGACATTTTGTCTGTTGCAGTAATAACTCCATTTGTAGAAGGTTCTGAATTATCTGGATTATCCCCGGGAATGAGGATGGCTTTTCTAGTCAGAAAATTACTGACAGTTGTTTGTATGGTCCTCTCATGCACTGCAACATTGTATGTAGTACATATTACTAATGATAAGATGTACAAAAAAAAAAAAAAATCGTAAACGTGGCTCCCCTTAACTTGAAAACGTCATTAAGTTGGGGACTACCTGTATAGCTAATAATGTCTTTTTTATCTATCTGATGTACTTCTACTTCTTTTTTTTTTTCTTTCACTTAGGTGTATCCTTGGCAATTTCATTATCCCAGCCATATACACTTTAATTTTTCATTCATTTTGAAGGTGTTTGGAAGAGAAAGTGCATTTCTCATTTAATAACATTTTAACAAGTGACTCTGTGAGTGCGTGCTTCTGCACGCATGTGCACATTTGCTGTATAGTTACTGACACTTTTCAAATTAATATGTTCAGATTTACTTCCTTCCATGTAAGGGTGTTAATATCTTAGAGATTGCTGAATATGTTGCCTCAGTAACTATTAGCTTTAACCAGAAACAATCTCTCCAAATAGGTGAATCCTAAGGTGGTTGTCAATGGTTAATACCAAAATGGAACAAAGCTCCACTTCTGTGGTGACTTTAAAAAGGTGAAATTGAGACAACGTTTTTAAGACTTTCAAGTAATTAAAGGATTAGTTTCATGTATGCATTTCTAAACTGTTAAAACATATAAGGTTAAGCTAATCCTGCGCACTGTTGGACTGAACTATCTCAGCGAGATAGGCAGGTTTCTTAGACTCACATACTGGGGAGGAGTAGTATGTAGTAGAAAATGTTCTCTAATAAGAGTCTAGTGGTCCAGGTTCTATTCAAGTTTCAAAACTTTTTAGTTCTGTATCCTTGAGCAAATCGCTTTATTATCATAGCTCAATTTTATTTTTCCTGATCTCGAAAAAAGAACAAATAATGCCTCCTTAATTACAACTTACTTCTACTCTAAGTCCAGCATAAATGAACGTTCTCAGAGTTTTGTATATATGCATATAATTATATCTTTTAGATTTTATATAATACATGGGAGGTTTTTCTTTGGTTATCGTATTCTAGGATAAGACTCTAAGTTCTTCTGGCACTTCCATAATAATGTTCCAGGGTGGATATATTTTATTTAAAACAAAAACTAATTGTTATCAAATCATTCCAATATACCGTATGAATAAGTGACTTTTCATAGAAAGAAACAGATTATGTGTCACTGGTGAATTGCCCAAGAGTAGACAACTTGAGTAAGCATTTGCCATGTTGTGATATAAATTTTCATTTCTTAGTCATAGTGAGTTAGCTACTCACATTGGGAATTTCTTTTCTAGAGGACTGATACAAACATTGAATATGTATTTCAATATAGCTACTGTCTATCAGGAAGCTTCCATTATATAAATTTTATGGTTATGATTACTCTACAGGCAAGACTAGAATGTAATTCAGTGACAGAAAAATTAAATTTAAATTATATTTATGATCCTAGATTTCTTGTTTCAATTTATAATTTGGGAAAATAATCAGGATGCACTATTCTGTCAAACACAGTCATAAGCACTAATTTAAGATATACATGGAAGACCATTTTACTATTATCCTAAGGGTGTATTGATATTGCATTTTAAAACTGAAGGAAAAAAGTTGAGAAATTTACGGGGAAATATTTCTTGCTAAAGTAAAATTGTGTTACATGTTACATTTTAAATGTTTCAGTGTTAATCAAAAACAAATTAAAACAATGGTGGCAAATTATTTCATAGGAATTCTGCTTTGAGGGAAAAAGGAAACATTACCTACTGCATAAAGTATGCAACAGTGAGGATTATATGATAATTAATGCAGTTCATAGATTGCATTTTCCAAAAATAATTACAAAAGTGGACATGCAGAGGTTATATGTATTATTTACATCATAGAGGTGATTCAAATGTATGCAGTAATGTTGAGGCACCCATATATTTGATATCAATATGAATCTCCCTTTTATTGAATTACGTTCAGTTTTATTAGCAATATGGCATAATTTTCAACATAGATCTATATTTCATTGATCAGTTGATTAAATAGAAAGGTTGCTGCTTTTCCCAAACCAGTCACATGCTGAGACATGGTAAGCGAGATGATTAGATATAACTCTGTGTACCAAACATGTATCTTGGGAATCTGGGATCACATGCAGCTATGATGGAAGAATGAAAAGGTCACTTGCTTCATTATGTGCCTTAGTGCCTGACAAACATTCAAAGTTCACACATCTCAGACATTGAGTTAAACTATTTATTTTCTCTGTAAAAGGATGAAAACTTTTTGGAACTAGGTCCCAATGAGTGAAGCTCAGAATCAAAACATTGTTTAGACTATTTTTTCTCGTAGGCTATTACTAGACTAACCACCTCATCTAATTAAAACTCCCAAAGCACGGTCAGAGCAAAAATGTAGAACTATTTTATTGTCTATGATTATTATGTTGAGAGGCATTTCCAGGTCAACATCCTAAACACCTTGAAAACTAGACAAACTGTTGTTTCATGAGACATAGGCATATATTGTGATATAAACAAGTTTGAACATGTTGAAAGTAGAATATCTGCATCTGAGTGGGCAGGATTTACTAATGGAATGTTTTCTCGCTAATACTATTTCCAGAGCCTGAGTATTTCTGAGTAATATGTAAACTGATCATTCCAAAATATTGTAGCTAAATAATGTGTCAGAAAGGACAGAGTTGTTCAAGATGAACTGGTTATGGCTTTTATAATTCAGTACGTGAATAAAAACTTGTTATTTATAAAGACAGATGTGGTTGCTTACTGCACTGAATTCACTGGAAGTTTTAAATAATTCACAATTATATATTTTGCTGCGATTTAGAGCCTAAATTTGTATTGGATTTCAGACAGTTGTTCTCCAAGGATTCTTGCAGCTATAAATCTTAGGCAGGAGGCACCACCAGAGCATGTTGTTCCTGTGTTTCTGTGGTCGGAGTGTATTCAATTGTTCTCTGCCATGCCAAGCATTTTCCAAGAAATGAAATCTTGTTCCTGAGGTATGCTTATTTGTTTATTCAATTGATGTATCATTGTCCTACCCATCTTGTGGTATATTGTAGTGTAAATGCACCATCATTATCCCTATGTCTTAAATATCGTCATTTCGAACTAGTGGAGCAGATTTCTTAGCAAAGCTACAGACTTACGATACACACGCTGATACTATGTATAATGTAGTTCAATATAGTTTTAGAAACGTAGTTGTAAATGCTCTCATTCCAATTCTTTATAATTTGTACTACTCATTTCACATGTGATGTTTTTTTGTTTGTTTGTTTTGTTTTCTTCCCTGGGTAATAGCATTTATTTTACCAGTAGCTTTAATTAGTAACAATCACTCAGAATTTAATTAACATTATAATTCCTTCCCTCATCCTGTGCTTTTAAAATTCTGGTATTGAGACAGAAATTCTGAGGATTTCCTTTCATTTGAGTGCACGATCAGTGGAAGGGATGATTGTGCTTTTTTACTCCATGGTTTCTCCCAATAAACACTCTCTGTCTTTCACCCTTGATCCATTTTATGGAATTCCTATGCTAAGAACTACTGCTCTTGGGCAGAAAACACAAGATGCTGTATGTGCACTGTAGAAATAAAATGTAGTTTTCACAGCAATTGATGGGCCCCTTGTACAAAAAATAAGGAGCCCTAGTGGCGCAGTGGTTAAAGTGATCAACTGTTAACCGCAAGGTCGATGGTTGGAAACCACCTGCAGCTCCGCGGGAGAAGGATGTGGCAGTCTGCTTCTGTGGAGATTTACAGTCTTCGAAACCCTACGGAGTCATTATGAGACCGAATCAACTCAACAGCAACGGGTATGTGTGTATGTTGTACAAAAAAGACTGGGTGACAATAAACACAAAATAACTAGATTTACAACCTTGGAAATCCTATATGGCTGTTCTACTCTTGTTACCGCAATGGTGGGTCTGAGCCACCTGCTGCAGAAGCCAATACGGAGACAGGGGTGAGATGAGCAGCAAGAGTATTTCATTGTATATTGATATACAGGAGACAGAGGGGAATGAGCTCCTCCAAAAGACCTGTCTCTCCCACTGGAGACTGGCTGAAAGTTTTTATATGGACAGGATTATAGTTTCTCTTCTGGTGGCAAAGTTCTGCATGCCCCAGATGATCTAACTTCTTACTGGCAATCCTTGAAGGTCATCACGATTGTCACACCTAGTCCTTGAGGGTTATCAATTTGTTCTGTCACCCTCCAAGGAGAAAATTTAGTTAGTCTTACTGGAATAGGAGGAGGGAGGAAGAATTAAAAAATGGAAATATCATGAGGAAAAGCAAGGGCTAGTAATGGTGGGGAAGGAATGGTGGTAGTTGGAGGCCGATCAGATGATTTTATCGGGAAAGGGTCAGGGTCCAAAGAATCGGTGGAATGTTAGCTCTCCTTTTGAGGTGGGCACACTGTCCTTGTTCCAGACATGTTGGCCTTTTGACGCTGTCTTGGTTTCTGCTACAAGATGATTTTTCCTTGTTTGGCACTTGCCGTTCTACCTCTCAGAAGAGAAACTTAGATTAAACTTAAACTTTAAAATCATGGAAAAGCAAGAGGGAGGATAAGAGGAAAATAAATCAAAATCATAGGAGAATGCAAAAGTGAACTATGCAAGCTAGGCATTAACAATACTACAATACCCAGGAAGCTAGGCCTATACTGCTGGCAAAAAACAATAAATGTGAAATTTCCACGCAGCACCTTTCACTCTTTCTGGTAGGGTTCCTATGAGTTGGAGTCGACTCGACGGTGGTGGGTGTCTTTATTGGAGATGCAACTTTCATAAACATAATCAACCTAATTCTTATAAGACATGGTGTTTTGTGCAAAATGTGTTCCGTTACCACCCTATAACTATGTTCTCTACATTTTCTGTTGGGGGAAAATGACTCACTACCACTGCTTTATCATTTCCAATATTCTTTCTTCCAGTACATTCTTACTGTAGAAATCCCTAACGGTGGATTTTCTGATGCCTATATTTTGCCAAAAAAACAATGATTTTTTAAATGTTAAATTGATGTCCAATCCTACTGGTCTGTAGCTTATCCTGGCAACTTTTAAATCTTAAACACCTTGATGTATAATTGATGACGGATGCACATTGCTATTTCTAAGTGTGAAGGCCAAGTAAACAAATAGGTGGTTACATTATTTTATGCAGAGACATGCCACTTAAAGCAATATTATAAATGCAAAATACTTGAAATTGAATTAAGCAATTTAAGCTGAGCTATAAAATTAGTTGTTGCAATGCAGAGCCAGATGATAATTGCCAGATTTCAGCATCAGTATGTACCATTCTCTAAGACATTAGAAGTGTTATGACAGTAGTTAAAATATAAAAAGCTGCACCTTGATGAAATTGACTCATCAAAAGAAACATACAGCAAAGAGACTACAGAATGGGTTGGAAAATTAACAAGGCCTGATGCTCTCCGCCTAAATCATTGTTACACACTAATTAGTGCTGTGCTCTGATTTAAGGCTTTAAATTTGTTCCTTTGAAGATTCTCTTAAAATTGTATTCAAAGGGAAGACTCTTCTTTAATAAAACTGTATAATTCTCTGTTCACTTGGGAAACCCAGCTTCTCAGCATAATGCTGCTGAAAACCAGGAGCTGACTTCTAATAGAGGTGCTGATTATTAACATTCCAGCATCACAGAAGGCTGCATTCTCTAAGACTGAAATAAAATCAGAGCCCACAAATATTTCTCCTCCATTCCAATAAGCCCTTGAAAACTTCAATAATGTTCATTACATACATAAATGTGAATATTAAAAGTAACGATTTCTCCCTTATGATTTATTATGTACTGTTTGAAAGCAAAGCTGAAGGAAAGCATCATTATATGGCATAAAAAAGGAATTCTGTGGCTGTTAATTATAATGTAAATTTATCATTTTACTAGGAGAAAAGAATGACTTAGTATTTGAAATTATCAAGCATGACTTGGTCATTCGAAAAATAGATGCATTAACCTTAAATAATTCATACTGTACAAATATGGGCAAAGATAATATAAGATGATGAGACACCTTAAAATGATTTAAAATAAAATTCTACTAATGGTCCATTAGAAATGGGAGCTTGACGGAAGAAAAGAGGGTGTTTTACATTGTTTTCTGGAAAATAGAGTGGTTAACAGAAAAATTTACACGGACTTTAAGTCTGCAAGAATCCGCAAAATATCTTATTTATTACTCTCTTTTTCTCTACCAGCTTTGGAGTGACGCTGAATGCAATTTAGGATCCTTCCCTAATTGACGAAAGTTATCACTGTTGTGTTAGAAAAGGAAAGACCCTGGACTGGAAGTCAAAATGATGAACTTGTTTAAACATTATCTCTATGTGTGTCCTTGGGAAATAAACTTATCTTCTCTGGCAATCTGTTTCCTTGTCTGTGCAATCAGAAAGTTGGATAAACTGAATTCCAAATTTCCACAGTTTATATGATTCACAGCAAGGCAGCTTTCACCCTGGAAAGGTGGTAGCCTCCGAGTTGGTGGCAACCCTGGATAGTGGAAATAGGTAACACACTCGGCTGGTAACCCAAAGGTTGGAGGATCAGTCTACCCAGAGGTGCCTCAGGAGCAAAGCCTGGTGATCTACTTCCAAAAAAATCAGCCACTGAAAAAATCATAGAGCAGTTCTAGTGGAAATATATGGTACTTCTCAGAATTTCCTTCCTTGTATGGTTCCAGGTAAGGATTGGCCACAAGAGCAAATTGTGTGAGATTTGGAAGAAAGTGCAGCAAAAACAAATGCACTTTGAAAGTCATCATTGTTTAAAGCAGTGAAGGACAAATGCAGAGTTGCAGTTTGTCCCCACTTCTCCTTTCTCCTCAACCAACGTTCCTCCGTGATTGCTGGCCCTGCAGGCCAACCACACGCTTGCTTCTCTCGTGAACTCCCAGAGGCAGAAGCAAGGAAGATCTAACAACTTTCTGCCGATGTTACACCAACCAGCGTGTGGCTCCGATACAGCAGCTTCCTTCAAGGTCTGGCTTTTTCATCAACACCAGGGCTGTTTAGTGATTTTTTTTCTGATCCTTTTGGTTCTTTACTCCCCACAGCTACTCCAACAATGGTGTAAGATCTAATTTTTATAAATTCTTGATGCCCTAATACCTAGAATCGTCCTGCTCTCTTGATGGAACCCTAGCTGATGCAGTTGGTGAGCATATACATTGGAGCTAGGACTTTCAAAAAGGTTCAGAGTAATGCATATGTAATAGTTAAAAAAAAAAAAAATGAAGGACTGCATGTTTTTAATTTTATAGATTGCAGGAAGATAATAGGAAAATAAATAATCTCTAAGTGCATTTAATCTTGAAAATAGTGCTGGGTTTTACCTCCATATACCCTAGGTTTTACATCATATCGTTTCTCTGGACTTTGTACTCTATTTGAAATTCTGTTTAAATTTAACCAGTCAATATTTAAAGAAAACTTTGAAATAAGTTTGAATTTGATATTCGTATAATCTAACTGAATAAAAAGAAAACAAATTGAATAAAAATAAATTTAGGAAAATCAATAATACTGAAAAGACTATATTTAGAATGATATCAGAGTTGACCTGAGATGAATCTATTGAGACGTTAAACATTCTCTTTGAATCTAAACTCCAACTGAACATTTTTTTTAATAATATTCAACATCTCTTACCAAAAGTGATATTTCCTTCCAAGGGCTCTGAGGAATTGTCAGGAGCATCTTACTCAAACATTCCCAAATCTTACTTTCTGCTTCCTGCCATCAAAATGTATGGGTATAGCTCACTTATGAGGAAATACGATAGGATCAGTTAGGCCATTACTAGGAATAGTGCTATCAAAATTTGGAGACTTGTTGTGTAAGCTAATAGAAGCATTAGAATGATGTGTATGCTTGTCAGTTTGTGTGTTTGCCTTAGCCATGTATTTCCGTTTATACTTTACATATTTAAAGCTGCTGTTCTGCTTATGAACTGTGACTTACAGAATAGCAATAGAGAGGAAAAAGCTAGATCCTGAAATTTCTGGAAATCGATTTCAAAATTAAGGTACTGGATAAAGCGATGAAGAAAAACAAGTACAATTCAGAAGGCCCCCAGAAATGTGATGTTGTTGTTGTTAGGTGCCTTTGAGTCAGTTCCAGCTCACAGTGATCCTAAGTGAAACAGAATGAAACACTACTCGGACATGAACCATCCACAATCGTTGTTATGCTTGAGCCCATTATTGCAGCCACTGTGTCAAAACATCTCATTGAAGATCTTCCTCTTTTTGCTGATGCTGTACATTACCAAGCATGATGTCCTTCTCCAGGGACTGATCCCTCATGATAACATGTCCAAAGTATGTGAGATGTAGCCTTGCCATCCTAGCTTCTAAGGAACGTTCTGGTTGTACTTCTTCTAAGACAGATTTGTTCATTCTTTTGACAGTTCATGGTATATTCAATATTCTTTGCCAACACCACAATTCAAAGGAGTCAATCCTTTTCCAGTCTTCCTTATTCATTCTCCAACTCTCGCATGCATATGAAGCGATTGAAAACACCATGGCGGGATCAGGCACACCTTAGTCTTTAAGGTGACATCTTTGCTTTAAAGAGGTCATTTGCAGCAGATTTGCCCAGTTCAATGTAACTTTTGATTTCTGGACTGCTGCTTCCATGGGTGTTGAATGTGGATCCAAGTAAAATGAAATACTTGACTACTTCAATCTTTTCTCCATTTATCATGATGTTGCTTAATGGTCCAGTTGTGAGGATTTTTGTTTTCTTTATGTTGAGGTGCAATCCATACTGAAGGTTATGGTCTTTGACCTTCATCAGCAAATGCTTCAAATCCCCTTCACTTTCAGCAAGCAATGTTGTGTCATCTGCATAACACAAGTTGTTAATGAGCCTTCTTCCAATCCTAATGCCATGTTCTTCTTCATACAGTCCAGTTCTCAGAGATTATTTGCTCAGCATACAGATTTAATTGTTATGGTGAAAGGATGCTACTCTGACCCACACCTTTCCTGACTTTAAACCATGCAGTATCCCCTTGTTCTGTTCGAACAACTGCCTCTTGATCTATGTATAGGTTCCTCATGAGCACAATTAAGTGTTCTGGAATTCCCATTCTTCACAGTATTGTCCATAATCTGTTATGATCCACACAGTTGAATGCCTTTGCATAGTCACTAAAACCAAGGTAAACATCTTTCTGGCATTCTCTGCATTCAGCCAGGATCCATCTGACATCAGCTATGATATCCCTGGTTCCATGTCTTTGGAAACCAGCTTGAATTTCTGGCAGTTCCCTGTGGATATACTGTTGTAACTGCTTTTGATTGGTCTTTGGCAAAATTTTACTTGTATGTGATATTAGTGATATTGTTTGATAATTTCTGCATTCTGTTGGATCACCTTTCTTGGGAATAGGCATAAATATGGATCTCTTCCAGTCAATTGGCCAGGTAGCTGTCTTCCAAATTTCTTTGCATAATCAAGTAAGCACTTCCAGCACATTTGTTGAAGCATCTCAATTGGTATTCCATCAATTCCTGGAGTCTTGTTTTTTGCCAATGCCTTCAGTGCAGCTTCGACTTCTTCCTTCAGTACCATCGGTTCCTAATCACATGCTACCTCCTGAAATGGTTGAATGTCGACCAATTCTTTTTGGTATAGTGACTGTGTATTCTTTCCATCTTCTTTTTATGCTTCCTGCATCGTTTAATATTTTCCCCATAGAATCCTTCAATATTGCAACTCAAGGTCTGAATTTTTTCTTCAGTTCTTTCAGCTTGAGAAATGTTGAGCTTGTTCTTCCCCTTTGGTTTTCTGTCTCCATGTCTTCGTACGTCATTAAAATATTTTACTTTGTCTTCTTGAGCCACCCTTTGAAATCTTCTGTTCAGGTCTTTAACGTCATCATTTCTTCCTTTTGCTTTAGCTGTTTGATGTTCAAGTGCAAATTTCAGAGTCTCTTCTGACATTTTAGTCTTTTTTCCTTCCCTGTCTTTTTAGTGACCTCTTGCTTTCTTCATGTATAATGTTCTTGATGTCATTCCACAACTCGTTTGGTCTTCGGACATTAGTGTTCAACGCGTCAAATCTATTCTTGAGATGGTGTCTAAATTCAGGTGGGATATACTCAAGGTCATACTTTGGCTCTCATGGACTTGTTCTAATTTTCTCCAGTTTCAACTTGATTATGCATATGAGTAATTGATGGTCTTCTGCACTCAGCCCCTGGCCTTGTTCTGACTGATGATACTGAGCTTTTCCATTGTCTCTTTCACAGATGTAGTCTATTTGATTCCTGTGTATTCCATCTGGTGAGGTCCACTTGTATAGTTGCTGTTTATGTTGTTGGAAAAGGGTATTTGCAGTGAAGTAGTCACTGGCCTCCCAAAATTCTATCATGGGATCTCTGGCACCATTTCTGCCACCGAGGCCATATTTTCCAACTACTGATCCTTCTTTATTTCCAACTTTCACATTCCACTCACCAGTAGTTATCAATGCATCCTGATTGCATGTTCCATCAATTTCAGATTTCAGAAACTGGTAAAAATCTTCAATTTCTTCATCTTTGGCTTTCATGGTTGGTGCATAAATTTGAATTATAATTATATTAACTGGTCTACCTTGTAGGTTTATGGATATTATCCTATCACTGGCAGTGTTGTGCTTTGGAATAGATCTTGAAATGTTCTTTTTGACGATAAATGCAAAGTCATTCCTCTTCAAGTTGTCATTCCCGGCATAGTAGACCATATGATTATCTGATTCAAAATGGCCAATGCCAGTCCATTTCAGCTCACTAATGCCTAGGATATTGATGTTTATGTATTCCATTTCATTCTGACGATTTCCAATTTTCCTACATTCATACTTCATACATTCCATGTTCCGATTACTAATGGATGTTTGCAGCTGTTTCTTCTCATTTTGAGTCGTGCCACATCAGCAAATGAAGGTCCTGAAAGCTTTACTCCATTCACATCATTCGGGTTGACTCTACTTTCAGGAGACAGCTCTTCCTCAGTCATCTTTTGAGTGTCTTCCAACCTGAGGGGCTCAACTTCTGGCACTAGCTCAGACAATGTTCCACTGCTATTCATAAGGTTTTCACTGGCTAATTCTTTTCAGAAGTAGACCACCAGGTCTTTTCTAGTCTGTCTTAGTCTGGAAGCTCAGCTGAAACCTGTCCTCCATCATTTACCCTGCTCGTATTTGAATACTGGTGGCATAGCTTTCAGCATCACAGCAACACCAAGTCCCCACAGTGTGACAAACTGACAGATGCATGGGGAAATGTAAGCAGACAAAAAAGGGACACAGCCATCTTTTCTCATCATGAATGAGATGAAAGCTATACAAAAATTTGTGATTGCTAGGAGATTAGTGTTCTTTAAAAACCAGTTGCTATTGAGTCAATTTTGACTCATGGTAACCCCATGTGGGTCAGAATAGAATTGAACTCCATAGGGTTTTCAATGGCTGAATGCACTCGGCCACTAACTGAAAGGTTGGAGGTTCAAGTCCACCCACAGGTACCTTGGAAGAAAGGCCTGGCAATCTACTTCTGAAAAATCATCCATTAAAAACTCTACAGAGCACAATTCTATTCTTTTATACATGTGGTTGCCCTGAGTCAGAATCGACTCACTGGCAAATGGCTTTTAATATTCCTTAGAAGCAAGGATGGCGAGACTTCAGCTTGCTTACGTTGGACACATTATCAGGAGAGACCAATCACTAGAAAAGGACATCATGTTTGGTAAAGCAGAGGTTCAGCAAAAATGATAGCAACCCTTAATGAGATAGACTGACACAATAGCTACAACAATGGACTAAAACGTAACAATGATCATCAATATGGCACAAGATGGGCCAATGTTTTATTCTGTTACACATAAGAGCACCGTGAGTGTGAGCTGACTGCACTGTAACTAACAACAACATCTTTACACTTATTTTGATTGCACCTATGTTTGAACTTATTTCTACTTTGTGTGTGTTTGTCTTTGTTTTATTTTTAATTTGCCAAACTTTCTTATTATTCTATTCTTCTTCTTATTATTACTGTGTAAAAATTGTTGCTAAAAATAACTATTAAGTGATTTTTTTTAATCAATTAAAAGGAAAATGACCATGCGATGAAAGAGTAGAGACGTTAAACAGATGTAAGTCACATGAACATTTAGCCCTCAGTTAACTCATGTAAAATAAAGGATTAGGACTAAATTAGTATATCAAAATTAATGTTTATTTTTAAAGTATAGTAATCCTATAAGCAAAAGCATACAATTAGAAATAAACTGTTATGAATGTTCAAAGAAAGTGAGAAGATTGGCTTAAATGACACGGAGAATTTGAACTCGGATTTAATTTCAACTGTGACACTTGGTAACCATGTTTAGCAAGCTGCTTAATATCTCTGAAACTTTCTATCCTCATTTGTGAAATATTGATGATAATGGTGATGCAAAAATGTTGTTTCTGTTTTTGTTTTAACTGTGAGAGTTTAATGCAAAGATAGAAAAGCTTTGGAGCATGATGGAAGTAGATTCCAGATGTTAAGAATAGAAGGAAATTATAAAAGATTATCAGTGAAGCTCTCTATATCATAAGGAAGGAGAATCTTTGGAAAATGTCCTTCACCGATATTCTTAGTTAAAGTTTTCAATAGTTAATTGGTTGAACTAAGAAAAGCAGAAATTCTTGTCACTGACTTTATTAAGGTTTGGCTTAACTATATACATTGTATAGTTAATAATTTTTAAATATATAATAAAGTTTAGTGATTCCTTTGTCTTGATATTTGTTTTTAAAACTGAGATATACTAATTATATCACTTTTAAATCTCTATTAATTTTTATTACTGTGGGTTTTTTTTTAATTACTACTTGTCATGCTCTGAGTATAACCAAATATTAAACTCAGTCGATTAAATAAGGAGATTACTTAATATTTATATGTTTTACATATATTATATGTTATTCCCACTTTATGGTAGGAGATGATGTTTTACGTATTAAATATCTTCTGTTTTTCAAATAAAAGTCAATAATCATACAAGTGAATACAGTATAACTAGGTCATGAAACTGATGGCATTCTTGTCAATATGTAGGTTGTCAGTTACACTCAGCATGTTTTAGATATTGCTCTTTTATTTGTGATTATAGAATCACTATTTACCTTTTGAGGTCTTGCTTGTGAGGTCTTGTAACTTGAGGTCTTGCTTGTGAGATTTTTTTTCAACAATCTCCAAGAAAGCTGCATTACAACTGTGTTTCACATGTTTTGGCTATCTCAGCTGTGAAGACATATGCAGCATAGATTGTTTGTTTATTTGAAATACAGCAGGTAAGCTGTTATAAAACTATCCGTTTACATCGGTCTGACTTACTATATTCGTTGAACAGATAGAGGAGTCTGTAATTTTTCTGATGTTTTTAAGTTTCTTTGAAGTTAGCCTGATCTAAGTGAACTCCATTCTCCTTGTTAAAACTGAAAGACAAAGGGTTGCAGAGATTGAACTCAATTGGAAAAAAAAAATTAAACCAACTTTAGCTTCAGCTACCATAATGTGTCATGAAGCTGGCATTTAATTCCCATTTGTTTACAAATACCAAACAATATGGAGCTCCTGAAGCCTCAGGAGGGACTTGTCTTAGAGTAGGGAAATATATTAAAAGAAAAGTAAAAGTCTCTTTTATCTTTTTCCATTCCTTTACTCAAACCATGATATTCTAACTCATTTTACCTAATTCAAATTTTCTGTGTAGGAAAAGGAATTTGAAAGCAAATATTTATTTGACAAAATAGATAGCCTATAGAATTAGAAAACTGTCTAAATGGAAAATATATTATCGATCTACCAATATCGCTATTAGAATGATCTGGAAATTGCATTAATCATTTATTTTAGCAATGAGGCTATAGTTTTCTGCAAAAGAATGTTAAATAGTATGTACATGAAGCTGATGGGACTAGGAGAAAGGTGAGAAGAAACCCCAAATTTGAGACTACATAATTATTTTAGTTCTTCACATGCTGGGCAAAAATGGGTTGCCACAGCAAATGAGGAGAAATTAAACTACTGAAATCAATTTAGATCTTATTGCTACCTCTTCTTTGCAGATCCAAACCATCATTGAAGTGAATGTTTTGACTATAAAGGTTAAAAAGGACATGAACTTTTACAGTGAACTTATTTTAAGCTTCACAATTTCTGAGTTGGAAAATGACTTAAAATCCTGTGATGATGAGGGAACCATTCCTAGGGCACTGAATTGTTCCTGAGATTACTTTGTAAAGCACCTGTTCTGATATACTTCAATTTGTCTCTGACAACGTCTGAGATTTTTTCCTAAGTGGTTCATTTAAAAATATAGAATGCAATCACTTTGTGAAGTTTAAAAAAAAGGAAAGATCATTAGCTTATCAAAAAAACGCATATTGGGGTTCTTAATTTATATAATTTATATTTAGCAAGAAAAGGCAGATTTTTCATTTCGAAGGCTGACTTTTTAAAATTATTTATTTATATATTTTCCCTTGAAATTTCATTCAAATCTTAATTATCTTTAATAAATTTTTGCCTTGGCACTCAAAGGTTTGTAAATAATTTTGAAACACCAGGAGGTTTAAATATATGTATATCAGGAGGTTTAAATATATCTATAAATACAGCTATTAGCTATATATAACATACATGTGGTGTGTTTTTTATATATATATATATATCAGGAGGTTTAAATACATCTATAAATACAGCTATTAGCTATATATAACATAAACGTGTAAATATATATATATATATACAGTAATTTGTCATGTCATTTATGTGATCCTAATAAAATAACTGGAGGTCCTGGGTGGTACAAATAGCTAATTCATTGGGCTGCTACCCAAAAGATTGTTGGAGGTTGGAATCCACTCAGAGGTGCCTTAAAAGAAAGGCCTAGTGATCTACTTCTGCAAAAACAGCCATTGAAAACCCTTTGGAGCACAGTTCTAATCTGATGTGTATGGGGTTGCCATGAATAGGAGTTGACTTGAAGGCAACTGATTTTTTAATAAAATAAGTTAAGAAGACAATTCTTTTAATGGTCACAACTTTACTGGCTGTGATTCTAGATATAGAAAATATACCAAATCACTGAGTTTTATCTATTTCATAATGTAAATAAAGTGAAAATACGCAGATTTGATTATAAATTCATTCACGATATATCAAAGAAAAAAAACCCCGTTGCTGCCGAGTCAATTCCGACTCATAGTGACACTATAGGGTTTCCAAGGAGAGCAGCTGGTGGATTTAAACTGCCAACCTTTTGGTTAGCAGCTAAACTCTTTTCCACTGTGCCACCAGGGTTCCCCATAATATATAGCACAATTATTTAAATGCCCCTCTTTTTATACTACATTTCACATAATTATCTCTTATATGTATGTTAGGTTCTAAATTCAGAATGTGTTATCAAATTCAATTTACCTCTAAAACTAACACTTTAATGTGATTATTAATATCACCACTTTACATATGAAGAAATTAAGTCTCTTATCAGAGTCACTGAAGCTACACCTCAAGTAGATGGTAACATATTCTCTAAAATTCAGCTCTATTGACTCTCCTGGGACAGCAAATTTCTTTTAGTATACTGCAATCCCACCCACAGTGTCACTGGATGGTCTTCATTCTACTAAATTTCCTTCAGCTCTCTCTCATTTTACTATTACCATTGTTTTCAAGCATCAGTTCAGCAACCTATTGAACACAGTACAATAGACTTTCAAAAGTGAACCCTACTCTGCAAAAATTATAGTTAATTGTGTAATGTAAACATGCAAGAAATGCATATCTATTTATAAATTCATTAATCCCTGGTTCTTAAAAGGACCTACTTGATAGAAAATAAATATCTAGCTGCAAAACATATGACCAGAGGAAGAAAACTACTTAATATTGTATAAATAACACCAACTGCTTTAGCATTTTGAGGTGCAAATACAATTATATTGCTACTGTTTGTTCAAATAATTGCTAGAGTCCTAAATGCTTTTATTAGCAGGAAGCACACTATTTCTCTGTTGAGTCTCTCCGTCCCACCTCATCTCTGATACGAGAACCAAAGTTTCTGATGTCAAAGTAAAGGGATTGGCCCATCTTTCTGACAATAGGTGTGTTATTGTTGGGTGCCATTGAGTTGATTCCGATTCATAGCAACTCTATGTGACAGAGTAGAACTGTCCCATACGGTTTTCTGGGCTGTGATCTTTACAGGAGCAGATCCTCAGTTCTCTCTTCAGCAGAACCTCTGGGTAAGTTCAAACTTCCAATCTGCCAACCTTTCAGTCAGCAGCCGAGTGATTAACTCTTGCACCTCCACATTGCACCACCACCACTTCTTCCTGACAACATGTATTAGTCAGAAAAAGGGTTGTAAAGTATGATTTGTCCTCTAGGACCTATGATTTGGTTGCTGCCTCCCTGTATCACTGTGGAACAACCTCCCCAAAGAGACTTGATGCAACCTTTATAGCTCTATTGTGTTTCATAATTTGCAATTTTGCATCAGGCTCCAAGGTTAGAGCAATTCCAATTCACCTTTACATGCTTAACCTTATTCCTCAACGCAGGGCATTGTGCCAGATAATTAAGCCTGGGGATGCTTCCAGGCTTGTCCCTATATTGTGCCTGAAATTGGAATACCCACAAAACCTTACATCCTTGATGTGCTTGCAGATCACCAGTACAGATTACAGTTTCCTTTAGGGGAAATTATCCTTGAGAATTCTTGAATTTTTATGCTAGCAGATGAACTTCAATTAGTATCATGTCTAGCTTTCACATAATTCTTATAAAATGAATTGTCAAAAGGAAATAGATCAGAATTTTATTAAAATTTTTTCAATAAAACTTTCCTAATATACATTCAAATATATATCCCTTCCCAAATACCATTATATAACAATAGACAAGAAAAGTAGTACAATTTTCATCAAGCCATGAATGGTTCTGTTACACGGAGCAATAAGTATCTACTGACTTTATATTTGTGAAAATGAGACTTCATGCAGTGATTCCTGCCATAAAAACAAAAGTAAGCTACAAGGTGACTTGCTTGAGCAATTGCACAGCAGGGTATACTATGCTATTGCTATTAATTCACCCCCACCACAACCTATTCAATCTAACAATTCTTGAAGGAGGATAGGATCTCAGGCTGTGAGAACAAACTGTGATCACAACAGATACCCAGATAATTTACTATTTTATTTTATTTTTTGCAATGCTTCTTTTGATTTCTTTTTTTTTTTATTATTATTTGTTGTACTTTAAGTGAAAGTTTACATTTCAAGTTAGTCTCTCATACAAAAATTTATACACACATTGTTATGTGACCCTAGTTGCTCTCCATATACTGTGACAGCACACTCCTCCTTTCCACCCTGGATTTCCCGCGTCTATTCAACCAGCTCCTGATTCTCTCTGCCTTCTCATCTTGCCTCTGGACAGGAGCTGTCCATTTAAGCTCATGTATCTACTTGAGCTAAGAAGTACACTCTTCACGAGTATCATTTTATGTCCCATAGTCCAGTCTAGTCTATTTTATTTTATTATACAATTTTCAAAGATGAAAAAATTTTACAGAGACCTCTATACCCACCAGGTAAATTCTGTCACTCCCCTATTACCCCATTGCCATCACGTCAATTCCAACTTGTAGCAACCCTATATGACAGAGTAGAACTGCCTCACAGGATTTCCAAGGTTGTAATCTTTATGGAAGAAGACTGCCACATCTTTCTCCCACCAAGTGGCTGGTCTGTTCAAACCACTGACCTTTCAGTTATCCTTACTGCTGTACTAAAATTTATCTATTTATCCATCTCTCTTTCCATCCATTGATCAATTTTTTTTCTGGTGTATTTCAAAATGAGTCCAATATACATTCCAATGAAGATTACAGAATGTATATGATTATATGGATTTCAATATTGTTTAGTTTTCCTTTACTTTTGGTACAAAATTTACATAATATTGAATGTACAAATTTCAGTGTTCATTCTCTGAGTTTTGATAGATGTATACACCTATATAACACAAATCTCTAGCAATATGTGGAACATCTTCATTATCCCAGAAAGGTTTCTCCTACTCCTTCCTAGTCAAATTCTGCCACACCCACAGGCAAACATTGTTATGGTTATTTTCCCCATAAATTCAATTATCCTGTTCTAGAAGTACATATATATAGAATGATCATGTAGTATGTTTATTGGTGCTATGTTTTTAAAATTCATCCATATCGTTTTATGTATAGGCAGCCCATTCTCTTTTTTTTTTGCTGAATAATATATCATTGTATGAATATAACACAGTTTTTTTTTTTTCAATTCTCCTATGGATAAACATTCATCGATTGTGAGGATGGCGCAGGACCGGGTAGTATTTCATTCTGTTGTACATAGGGTTACTATGAGTGAGAACTGACTGTGCTGCATCTAATAACAATAGCAACAAGTAATGAGGATAGACTCCTAAGTTTTCCTCTAAGTATAGATGTGTATAAATCTATGTTCCATCTCAATTTATATTTTGTGTAGAATTTGAAGTAGGTGTCAAGGCTATTATTATTGTTACATATACGTATCTTTGAATATATATATATATATATATAAACCAAACCCATTGCTGTCTAGTGGATTCCGACTCATAGAGACCCTATAGAACAAAGTAGAACTGCCCCCCATAGGTTTCCAAGGAGTGGCTGGTGGATTCAGACTGCTAACCTTTGGGTTAGCAGCCTTAATGCTTATCCACTGTGCCACCAAGACCCCATACGCATATGTGTATATATATATATATACATTTCCGGAAATCCCAGAACCATTTATTGAAAAGGCTTTCCTTTCCCCATTGGCTTACTTTAGTGTCTAAGATGAAAATTAAATGATCATATAAATCTGTCTATTGATTCTTATGCCAATAC
The DNA here is from genome assembly GCF_000243295.1 of Trichechus manatus latirostris. Classification (NCBI taxonomy): domain Eukaryota; kingdom Metazoa; phylum Chordata; class Mammalia; order Sirenia; family Trichechidae; genus Trichechus; species Trichechus manatus. The sequence goes on from NW_004444173.1 coordinate 1,924,754, forward strand.
CACATTGTCTTGATTCTTAGAGGTTGATAGTAAGTCTTTAAAACAGCTAGTCTAAATACTCCAGGTTTGTTTTTTCAAAATTGCTTTGAATATTCTCGATCCTTTGTATTTCCACAAACATTTTAGAATCAGAGTACCAATTTCTAAAACAAAACAAACAAACAAAAACACTTTGCTGTGACTTCGATTAGCATTGTGCTGGATCTATAGATCAGTTTGAGAGAAAAATGACATCTTAACAATACGAGTCTTGCAAACTGAGAGACACTCGCAGATTGTCCCAGATTCCTAAATAGCCAGGAGGCCATTAGAAAAATAGGACCAGTCACTAACAGCAATTCCTTCGTGAGTATCACAGCCTGAATACACAGGAGAAGCTTCCACAGCGTTAGCGCATGGAAAGTAACTTTTATTACTTACAACAAGAAGCAGATAGCGTACGAGAACAAATTCGGATCCATTTTTGAACATCCCCTGACACAGAATTTGAGCATCTTCACTTTGGATGTCTTCTCTTTCAGATTCACTCTACATTTCAGTACAGCTATTGTTGTCCCAACCTTGTCTTCTAGTTTTTCAGGCTAGAAAAACTACATTTTATATCAGAATTTTAGCCACCTTTCTTTGTGCCTCAGTATTCTTCCTTAAACATTAATGCCAATAGAGAACAAAGAAACTACTCTTTCCCTACTTTCATTTTCTTTTTAAACTGTGGTGAAAATGTACACAGCAAAACATACACCAATTCAACAACACTGATTACATTCTTCAAGTAGTGCAAACATTCTCACCATCCTTTTCCAAATTATTCCACCACCATTAACATAAACTTAATGCTTCCCTTCTTTCAATTTTTTTACTTTCCTCCATAATCTGCTTACATTTGTTCACTCCCCAGGGCCTTTTTGTTTTTCATGACTTATTTGTGTGAAGATAGGTCTGGTAGGTGCTTAGTATGCTAGAAGTGGAACCTTGGATATTTTATTAAGTTAAATAGCTACATGTGAAACCTGGTTGTCCTGATATTCTGCCTGTTTGCATAAGTTTAGTTATATTTAAAGAAAGATAGGGGGAAAAAAATTGTTCATAATGAAAGTATTTCCTGTCAACAATTTCAGGTATAAAAACAAAAATTGTTTTTGACTATATCTATTATAGAAAAAAAAAAAAAAACTGTTGCCATTGAGTCGATTCCAACTCATAGCGACCTTATAGGACAGAGTAGAACTGCCCTATAGTGTTTTCGAGGAGTGGCTGGTGGATTCAAACTGCCAACCTTTTGGTTAGCAGCCAAGCTCTTAACCACTGTGCCACCAGGGCTCTGCAAATGTGTTACAGACTAATTCAATTGATACAGTCCATTCATGTATCCTGTGCTCAATTTTTCTGGCAATATTATGTAGATTTATCTAAAACAGATGCAGGCAAACTGTGGTCTTCTATCTAAACCTGGCCCACCGTTTTTGTAAATAAAGTTTTACTCGAACACAGCCACATACATTCATTCATGTATTGTTTATGGCTGCCTTTTTGGTATATCAGCATAGTTGAGTAGTTGCAAGAAACCATAAAGCTTCTAAAACCTACAAAATTTACTCTATAGAAATCCTAAAATATTAACTTTATTATTCTGCTTTATTGTAGTAATTTCCTGTTTTAATGATACTTTCTGCTGTCATGATATTATGTGTATGTTAGGCTGTTCAAAGCGTATTTTTTAAGGAATTATAACTTATTTTCTTTATGATTTAGAACTTGTCTATATAGTAAAGATTCTTTGTTCATTAGTCCTCTATGCCTTTAGTTTTATCATGTCTTTATTTCCTGATATTTCAATAATGCATATTTAAAAGCACTGCACCCACGGATATAAGACATTTATAACCAAAAAAAACCCAAACCCATTGCCATCAAGCTGATTCCAACTCATAGTGACCCTACAGGACAGAGTAGAACTGCCCCATAGGGTTTCTGAGGAGCGGCAGATAGATTTGAACTGCTGAACTTTTTGGTTAGCAGCTGAGATCTTAACCACTTTGCCACCAAGGCTAATATATAGCAGTGACTTATTTCTGATAATAGATGATTAAACAATTTAAAGATATACATTTCTTGGGGCAGTTTTATCTTAGTATTTTCATTAGTCATCAATCAGACAGATGTCCTCTTAATATGTTCGCTATAAATTGAGAAAATGTACCTTAATTATTCAACAATATTATAATTTTTTTTTTTAACTTTGGATCAACTGGGGGGGGGTGGAATTCCCCATAAGAAATCTAAAATATGTAATATTTTCTTGAGGATAAACATTGAATGAAATAAAAAATATATATATATGATAATTGAGACAGGTGTTACAGCTTCTTACATATGAAGTGTCATAACTAATTTTTATTTTGAACTTTTTATTGAATTCCTCTATCATCATTTGGGCCTGACATGAGGGGATGATGTGAACAAAGGCTACTTTTTCCTAATACTCTTATTATGCATGTTTTGCCACATTTTTAACTTCTAATTTTAAAATACAAGTGAACGTTAGCATTTGTACAGCTATATTCCTGCATATCTATTTCTTCCAACTAATTTCTTTTCTGAAAAATATTGAATCACCTTTTAGAGAATCAGACCTAAAAGAATTAAATCCTTTTAATCTGCCTATGTCCACATTTGGCCTAAATCTCCTTGTTCATTTGTGGACACAAATATTCAGAATAAAATTTCATTTTCCTTGGTGTACAAAAACACATTCTGTGGCTTTCATGCTTAACAACTCAACGATCATTTCCTCAAGATTAACACTTTATTGTATCTACAGGCAGTTGCATATTTATTACTCCCGATGCAGTGGTATTTTAAATAAATAGAATTGAATGATTCTGTGAAATAGTTTCTAAAATCCATATATCTTGAGTTGCTCTATCTTAAAGGAAAAGAAAATATTTCAGATTCCCACTATGAAGCGAGCAGTTCATGTGGGACACACTAAGGCTATAAAAGTGAAGGACATTTTAATACTGGTCATTGTGCTCAGTTCCTTTTAGGTTGTAGGCCTGAATTCTTGGAATCACAGAATGGTTCCATATATACATGTACATATATATATATATATATAAAACTCGTTGCCATCGAGTCAATAGCAACCCTGTAGGACAGAGTAGAACTGCCCCACAGGGTTTCCAAGGAGTGTCTGGTGGCTGGTAGATTCGAACTGTTGACCTTTTCGTTAGCAGCCAAGCTCTTAACCACTATGGCACCAAGGCTCCAATAGATACATATTTTCATTTCTTAAAAAAGAAAGGATCTATTTTCTTGGATTTCCCCAAGTTTATGTATGACAATTTCATAAGATCATTGAAGTCTACTAGTTATTCAGCTTTGACTATCAAAATAACTTTGGCTATTAAACATAATTTTTTTTTAGTAACTTTATGTTTGGACTCATCCACACTATTAGTTCCCACCAACCTCACTCCCACCACAGTATCCTCCACACTGTTCTAAGACCAAGGATATGGCCACACCTAGGACTTTGCACTTGCTCTTCACTCTGCCTAGAATTTTCCCTGAAAGACATCTATGTGATTTACTCTCTTCTTTCTGAAAGTCTCTGCTTAATATTCTCCCATCAGAAAGATCATCTGTGACTCACACCTGTAACCCTCTATCCCTATTACCTACCTTCCTTCATAATTTTTCAAAATTCTATCACCCTCTACATGTTATCTTCATTTGATTGTTTATTGTGAGTCTTCCCTTATTAGAATGTTAGGTCCATGTGAAATGCAGCTACAGCTCTTTTGTTTATTACTGTATCCACAGTGCTCAGATCAATTTGTAGAAAGAAGAAAGTAAGTTGTTTCAGTCTTGAATAGATCTTGTTTGGTTCATACAGAAGCTCAGTTAAACATCCTGAATTTATTTAATTTTTCTTGTTACTAACTTCACATTTAAGGAAAAGTAACTAGATGAAAATATGGCAACTTCATACTTATAGCCATGGCTAAATTCCAAAGACCAAGTTGTTATGTGAAAAGTGAGGATGACTACATCAGATCACAAAATGGAGGATGATTATATCATTACATAATTGCCAAATTACATCATTACATAACTGTTAAACCAGTAAGAATCATGGCCCAGCCAAGTTGACACGTAACCTTAACCATCACAGCCAGTGTTACTCTCACTTCACACCTCGGCATTCGTTATAGCCAGATGTATGTCATTAATGCACAAAATAGTTGGATAGTAGACTTTTTACTATTGTTATAAATATGAAATGTCAGATAATGAGACACTCGATAAGTGAGGAGTAGTTGTAATTAGAAATAAACCTTAAAATTCTTTGAATGTAAAATATTTTAAAAACAGCTTTTTAAGGACTTTTTCATAAATGTCATTTGTATTTAAATAAATTATTAATCAGATAACTACCTGTTCAAGTCATAGCATTACGTATAAACATAGTATTCTTATATTTAATATGATACTGAGCTCTCAAATCATGTTAAATAATACCATGTTCAGCAGATTCATGGAATAAAAAATGTCTAATGTGTAATATATATTCCAATTGCCTGTAAATGAATAAAATAAAAGCCAATGTTTTATTGCTTGCTTAAAAGGAAAAACTGCAGTTATCTGTGAATTTCACTGACATAAAGATTCTAATTTCTTAATAATGGGGATAATTCAGCTAATATTTTGTCTTGCCAGTCATCAAATTTTTAATATAAATGGAAGTATAGGATAAAATATTTTTCTCAGCTTTTTAACTCATCAAACATTTTTACTTGTGTAGAGATAGTTTCTCAGTTATTATGCCTCCACATTAACGTGTTAGAATTAAATAATAATAATAAAACAGGGCTGTTTAAGTGCCACTTTCTAAGATGTCATGTTGCTTACTAGGGGAAACCATCATGTATTACCACAACAAAAATGCTTAGTTACAGTGTTATAGAAGTAGAACTAAGAACCACATCCCTTATCTTTGATACAGAAGTATCCCTTCAAATTCCATTTCTCTCTTTCCTTTCATTTTCCTCTAAATAATTGTGTGGTGGTAATGTCTAACTTCCTCTAATTTCCCAAAGGAGAAGGAGAATCAAGATCAACAGCCCAAGGCTGATTCCTTCGAGGCAGAGATCAGACATGCCTCCTCTTTCTGCCATCTTTACCAATTTTGACACTGACCGTGCCTTCCATGGCACTCTCCACTTCTCTGCTCAGTTTGATAATTCATTGCAATGGCCACACAGAACTCACAGACCATACTCACAGGGTATGGGGTCTATTAGGGAAGTAACAGGTTACAATTCAGGTTAAGGAACACTCAGTATACAGTTTTTTTATCAAGACAGCCTCTTTTCAGCCATGCCTACAGGCATGCCTCTCTCTGGCCCTCAGCATCTGCCTGCTCAGGCAGGTGTTACAAAGCTCTTTTACCTCTGCCAATAAGAGCCCCAAGGTACCCCGCTCTGACAGTAAGCTTCAGCCCGAAGGGGCTCGGCTCTAGCTCTGTGCGTCAGCAAACCTAGCTCTACCAAGTGCCCTGAGGCACCCTACTCCACCAGCAAGCCTCTTGCCTGAAAGCACTCAGTTTTCTCACTCTGGGCTGGGAAGCCCACTGCGTAGTCTCTGCCAGTGTCTCCTGCCAGCCTCTTCTGCTGCCGTTTCTCTGCCACTCCTTCTTGCCATCTTCAGTGTTACAGCTCTTTCTCTTGGACTCCTGATTCAGAAGCTTCTCAGCACAAGGATCTCAGGTCCAAAGGGTACACTCCACTCCTAGCTTTTCTTTCTTGGTAATAGTGAGATCCTCTCTTCCCACCTCTGGGATGGCTCATTTTAAGCCTAGTGGGATGGCAAACCTGACCAATCCCCTTGTTAGGGTTCCATATACCTTGTTAGCATGGTCCCACCCAATCATTTGGTAGGAGTTACAAAGACTATGGCTAGAAGGGCCATATTAAGTAATTCATTGCATCACACCACCATACTTCCAGATTATGTTTGTGGATGATTATCTTTATCACACACTAAACTTCAGGAATTTCACCCAACCTACTTTCATACTTCTGTGTGTGTGTACTTTTTAAAAAATGAACCTCATGTATTCTTTACCATGTTCTCGTCACAAAATTCATCTCTCTGAATGTTGGTGATTTCTCCTAAATTATATTTATTTCTTTGTGTTGAGATTGATTTCAAGTTCACATTTTCAGCCAAGTATTCTAAGTTAGTATGTAGAAATCTTCCTATTTTTCTTGAATACCTTTTAAGCTACTTTCACCTAAAAATTATTGTCTACTCTTCTATGGGATTTTTTTGTGTTGATATGACTTCTGTTCTTTATTACATGTAATATTGTAGATTTCTTTTTTTCCTTTGTTTTTTCTTCTTTTTCCCTACAGTGTCAGTTTAAAAATTCTCTGGCAAAATTACCCAGTTGTGTTCCAAACATTTTGATGTCATGTGATATAATTTCAAATACTACAGTTTTTGACAACATATGAGAATGAAACATTGGTAACGTCAGTAATGGTTCATTTTTACAATGTAGCAAAATCTCATTGTCTGTATATGTGCATATGTATACAACCACAGTTATGATATTATTAACTTTTTTGATATTAATTTATGTACTATTGCTTTATGAGTTTGAGTGCTTATTTCTCTGAGCTTACTGTATTATACAATTACACAGCAAGTTGTGGTCTGCATAAATAGATGATTTTTCTTTTGCACCAGCCTGCTATTATGCCACAGATTAATTCTTACTGCATGTTACACTTTGTTCTATCCAGCATTGTACAACCTTCTCGATCAAATTTCCATCTGTCATATATCGGCAGAATAATATTTATATTGTGTTGTCAAAAATTAGTTTTTTATGTGGATAAGAATTTGGCTGCACACATATGGAAAATTTGCATTTCACCAGTATACTATAACACACAGGTAGAGACATCCTGGTTGGGAACTCTGGATTTTAAGTCACTTACACCTGTGTTTGAATCTAAGCTCTGCCATTTATACTCTGTGTCCTTGGTCAACTAAGAAATACCCTACAAGATTCCATTACTTATCAATAAAACATGGATTTTTACAGTACTTCCATATTATGGTGGGATAAAAGTTAAATGAATAATATATTTAAAGTTTTAGCATAGTGAATATTAATAAATGTTAATTTAATGTTAGCTATTATTATTAAAATTGTAGCTATAGCTCTCCGGCTCCAGTTAAACAGACTCTTTTCCATCTCCACAAAATGAACTTAAACTATTGGCATAAGTTTATCACAGTGTAGAGCACAAAATCCAAATCTTTGATACCAACAACATAGCCAGCACCTCACTTCTTACAATCACCTTCTTATTTTTAAGTCATGACCTACACAGTGACACTGTCTGATACTTCAAGTCTTTGACTCAAAATTTCAGAGTACTGAAAGATTTATGTTTCTACATCAGAGTACTCAATGGGGCTTCAGAAGATTTTTGTATACTTCTGTATACACACACACACACACACACACACACACTGATAAGGCTTATCTTAAAAGCATACTGGTTTTTAATTTGCTGTCTGCTTATTCATCAGTAGTATTTACATACCACTTGCATATCTATCTCTTTCTCCTCTATTTAGAAGCATAATTATTTTTCTCTATCAACTATTAATTCTCTGAGTAATGTTTTAGATTTGAATTTATCTTCTATTAGTAAAATCTATGCTATACTTCAAATGAACTTTTTTAAATTGTAACACTTGGTTGAATATACGTTTTTCTACTTATCTTTTTGAACTTCTGATTCTCTGCATCAAATATACAGGTTTTTCTAAACATACTGATCTTAACCAATAAACTAGGGCATAGACAGGTATTTCTAAAGCATGTCTTAGTTCCCTAGTGCAGCCATAACAAAATAACACAAGTGGTTGACTTTAAAGAACAGAAATGTATTGTCTCAAAATTCTAGAGGCCAGGACTCTGAATTCAGGCCTTGGCAGAGTTACGCTCTCTTTGTCTGCTCTAGGGAAAGACTTTTGCTTGTCTCTTCCAGTTTCTGGTAGCCACAGATAACTCTTGGCCTTCCTTGGCTTGAACGTGCATCTTCACATAACATTTGTCTTCCCCCTATGTGACTCTGTCTCTGTGTCTCTTCTCCCCTTTCATAAGACACCTCTTAGAATGTATCGTTGTTGTTAGCTGCTGTAGAGTCAGCCCCCGACTCATGGTGATCCCATGCACAACAGGATAAAACACTACCCGGTCCTGTGCAATTCTCATAATCAATTATGGATCAAACTGTTGTGATCCATAGGGTTTTTATTGGCTGATTTTTGAAAGGAGATCGCCAGGCCTTTTTATTCCTTGTCTTTCTTAATCTGGAAGCTCTGTTGAAACCTGTTTAACATTATAGCACCATGCTGTCAGCCACTGACAGATGAATGGTGACTACACATGAGGTGTGTGATGGTTAAGATTGTGCGTCAACTTGGCTGGGCCATGATTCTCAGTGTTTATATGTGATCACCCCCATGATGGGATCTACTGTGAGCAGCCAATCAGTTGAAAGGGAGTTTCGTTGGGCATGTAGCCTGCATCCCAATATAAGTGGACGTTCTGGCTTTTGCCCTCTCTGGATCATGCAGCTGCCTCCTGTTTGTCTGATCTCCGGTTCTTGGGACTTGAGCTAACAGCTTACCTGCAGATCTTGGGATTTGTTGATCTTCACAGGCTGTGAGCAAGAGTTCAGTTCTCCAACCTACCAGTCTTGGGTTCTCCAGCCCCTACAGCTACGTGAATCAGAAGAGGCCTTGTGGTATTGCCGCCAATCTTGGGATTGATCGATCTTCACAGCCTGTGAGCAAGAGCCCTGCTATCCAACCTGCTGATCTTGGGTTCACCAGCCCTTGTGGCTACCTGAATCAAGAGAAACCTCTATCCTGATCCACGGACTTGAGACATTCCAGCCTCTACAATCACGTGAGCTGTTTCCTTGATAGAAATCTCTCTGTCTATATATATTTATTTATACACTTCACTGGTTTTGCTTCTCTAGAGAAAACAGCCTAAGACAAGGTACACTGGCCCAGGAATGGAACCCAGGTCTATTAGGACCCACGCTAGTCTTGTATGACCTTGATAATTTATAATGTCTTTAAAGAAATAGTATATTTCCAAACAAGGTCACATTCACAACCACAGGGTTTATGACTTAAATGTATCATTTTGGAGAGGCTAATTCAATCTATAACAATCCCTAAACTTAAAAAGGTACTCAAACGTTTCCCATAATGGATGCTAAATAAGTATATTACAGGATCTATTACAACAGTATTACATTTGTCTTTCTACTGTCCCCAGCATACAAAAGTTTTATCAAGTCTGCAAAGTGAAAATTATCTCATATTGTCAAACATTCTTCCCAAATCTATTGTTTATGACATAAATATTACTTTGACATTGAAAAACTAGATTTTGTTTTCTCAACTTATTGTCTTTGCATAGTGTTTCAAAAAATCTCATTTAGAAACTTGAAAGTTGAGATTCTTGGCATATATTCTCTAACAACCATCCTCTGGAGGAAGTTTGTGCTAGATATCCTCCTTTGCCCCTCAAAAAGTGAGCCAGTGAGTTTGCCCCTCCAGATCCAGATCCAGTGAGTTTGCCCCTGTCCACCTTTCTCACCTACTCTGCCCAGAGGGAAGACCTCTATGTAACACATTTATTGGCTCTGATGTCCTCTGGTTTCCTGATGGACTCCACAAAGAGGAGCAACAGCAGAAGGGCAGAGGGAAAATGAAAAGTGAGCCAGGGAAGTTTTCCTGTACCTGCAAAGTTTGCCTGGAGCTAGCTATGACCAAAGGCACTGCTTCTCTCAAGGTCACAAACTCCACACAACTCTCTCCTTCCATTTGCCAGGAACTGCACCCTTCCTCACTGCTTTTGACTTGGTGTATTAACTGCTGAGCTGCAACTAAACCTCAGGTTACTGCACTACCCCTAGTGATTCCCTTGTAGCCACATCTTTGTGACTAATCACTTCTTCAAATATACCACTCCTAGTTATTATTATTCAAGAGTGCCATCTTTTTTCTGATTTGAATAAAGTCCTCCTGCTGCCTGTATGGTGAAGGAAAGTTACTGCAGATAGAGAATCAGTTGCAAAAAAAAAAAAAAAATACATACTTTTTCATATGAAAATATTATACTATTATCTCCAATACAGAACGACACAGATACAGTCATAATTATGAGATTTCATACCATTTTCTCAGTTATGGAAAGATAAAACAAAATCCTTCTATAATCTTCCTTTATGCCCTTCAGAATTTCTTTGGTTCTTACTCTTTCTCACAACGTGGCTACTATATTCTGGGATCATGCATTATGTTACCAGAATGAAGTATCTGGTCTACATAGTCATCCTCTGGACAAAGCCCTTTTCAGCAAAGATATCTATGGCATCACCAGGATCTTTTATCATTTGTACGCAGTACTGAATTCTCTGAGATCTCACTATAGCATTCAGTCATTGATTTATACATGCTGCATCTTTATTTCAAGGCAGCAGTTTTCTATTAACTTTTTCAATCTCCTTTGGCAGAATACTATTGTCCTCTATATTTATTGGTACCTCGGTACACTGACTCTCTTGGGCTCCCTCAGATCTTCTCATTTCTACCAGGGAAAAGATGTCTTAGAGTTCTTCCCCAAGAAGAATGTTTCTATTTTATTTCACATCTTCAGGGAATCACATTGCTACTTTTTAGATTTCTGAACTTCAGATCTGTTACTCTCTCTTAAAACTTCTTCTGAGAAGTCAAGCATGTTTTGGTGGTCTGGGTTCTGTATGTCACTCTGGGGCTTATCACAGGGAGTGGCCCTTTTCATTTTTCTAAGTCACCAATACTAACTGTGCTTCACTGATACTGGCAAATGTTTTATTCTTCTATTAGCGAAAAGTAAAAAAAAAAGTATGCTTGTGCTATTGCTATAAAGTTGTCCCCATTCTTAAAGATGACCTAGTTTCAATTCTGATCCTGATTTTTAAGAGCAATCCCTGGTCTCTTTCTCATGAAAATCCTGGGGCATGGGAAGCCAAACTCTCTGAGATCCACCGCTTCTAAACCTAGTCTCCTCTCTGACTCTTGCCGGCTCAGACAGGATTTTCTATAAAATGTATTCTTTGAACCACTGTTATTTCCCTCTTTGACTTTTTGTGCCACTTTAGTGCTAAGCACAAATTCTCCCAGAGCATTTTTTTCTTATTTGCCATATGATAATGTTATGGATTCAATTATGTCCCCTTCAAAATGTGTTGTAGATCCTAACCTTGATGTCTGGGGTTATAAACCAGTTTGGTAATGGGTTCTTTGTTTTCTTAATGTGGCAAGGTTAGCGTAGGGTGTATCTTGAGTTAATCTCTTTGAGAAATAAAGGACATAAAACAATCTAGCAGAAGAAAGATGGGTTAAGATAGATGCCAGAGACATGGAGATCACCAAGGGATAAGGAAGCATAAACTGAAGAGACAAGTACCTTCCTCCAGAGCTGACAGAGAGAGAAAAGCTTCCCGTAGAGCTAGCAGTCTGAATTTGGATTTCTAGTCTCCAAAACTGAGAAAAATAAATTTCTGTTTGTTAAAGTCACCCACTTGTGGTATTTCTGTTATAGCAGCACTAGATAACTAAGACAGACACATTAGTGATCTTTCTTTTTTATTTTTTCCCATACAAAAATTTATAAATACATTGTTATGTGACTCTAATTGCACTCCCCATACTGTAACAGCACACTTCTCCTTTCCACCCCTGATTCCCCATGTCCATTCAACCAGCTTCTAACCCTCTCTGCCTTCCCATCTCACCTCCAGACAGAAGCTGCCCATTTAGTCTCTTGTGTCTACTTGAGCTAAGAGGCACAGTCTTCACGAGTATCACTTTATGTCCCACAGTCCAGTCCAATCCTTGTCTGAAGAGTTGGCCTCGGAAATTGTTTGAGTTCTGGCCTGATAGAGAATCCAGGGGCCATGCTTTCCAGGGTACCTCCAGTGTCAGTCAGACCATTATGTCCGGTCTTCTTACTAGAATTTGAGTTTTGCACCCCACCTTTCTTCTGCTCCATCTGGGACTCTCTGTTGTGTTCCCTGTCAGGGCGATCATTGGTAGTAGCCAGGCACCATCTAGTTCTTCTGGCCTCAGGCTGATGAACTCTCTGGTTTATATGGCCCTTTCTGTCTCTTGGGCTAATGCTTTCCTTGTGTCTTTGGTGTTCTTCATTTTCCTTTACTCCAGGTGGTTGAGACCAATTGATGCATCTTAGATGGCCGCTTGCAAGCTTTTAAGACCCCAGATACCACCCACCAAAGTAGGATGCAGAACATTTTCTTAATAAGCTTTGTTATGCCATTTGATGTAGATGTCCCCTGAAAGCATGGTCCCCAGACCCCTACCCCTGCTACTCTGTCCCTCAAAGTGTTTGATTTTATTCAGGAAACTGCTTAGCTTTGGTTTAGTCCAGTTGTGCTAACTTCCCCTGTAGTATGTGCTATATTTCCTTTCATCTCAGATGATTCTTATGTACTGTTTAGTTAGTAAATAACCTCTCTCTCCCTCCCCACCCTTGTAACCATCAAAGAATGTTTTCTTCTGCATTTAAACCTTTTCTTGAGTTCTTATAATAGTGGTCTTATACAGTATTTGTCCTTCTATGACTGACAAATTTCACTCAGCATGATGATCTCCAGATTCCTCCATGTTATAAGATGTTGTTCTTTATCACTGTATACTATTCCACTGGGTGGATATACCATAATTTGTTTATCCATTTG
>NW_004444173.1:1937769-1939602 GCF_000243295.1 Trichechus manatus latirostris
TGTACCATTTTCCATTCCCACCAACAGTGTATAAGCGTTCTAGTCTCTCCATAACCTCTCCAGCATTTATTATTTTGTGATTTTTGGACTAATGCTAGCCTTTTTGGGGTGAGGTGATATCTCACTGTAGTTTTGATCTGCATTTCTCTGATGGCTAATGATCATGAGCATTTCTTCATGTGTCCATTAGCAGCCTGAATATCTTCTTTGGTGAAGTAACTGTTCATATCCTATGCCCATTTTTAATTGGGTTATTTGTCTTTTTGTTGCTGAGGTTTTGCAGTATCTTGTAGATTTTAGAGATTAGACGTTGATTGAATTTGTTGTAGCCAAAAATTTTTTCCCAGTCTGTAGGTTGTCTTTTGATTCTTATGGTGAAGTCTTTTGATGAGCGTAAGTGTTTGATTTTTAGGAGCTCCCATTTATCTCGTCTCTCTTCTGGTGCTTGTCCATTGTTACTTATAGACTGTGTTGTGTTTATGCCATGTATTAGGGCTCCTAGTGTTGTCCCTATTTTTTCTTCCATGATCTTTATAGTTTTCAATTTCATATTTAAGTCTTTGATCCATTTTGAGTTAGTTTCTGCGCATGGTGTGAGGTATGGGTCTTGTTTCAGTTTTTTGCTGATGGATATCCAGTTATGCCAGCACCATTTGTTAAAGAGACTGTCTTTTCCCCAGTTAGCAAACTTTGGGCCTTTGTCAAATATCAGCTGCTCCTAGGTAGATGAATTTGTGTCTGGATTCTCAATTCTGTTCTATTGGTCTATGTATCTGTTGTTGTACCAGTACCAGGCAGTTTTGACTACCATAGCGCTATAATAGGTTCTAAAATCAGATATTGTGTGGCCTCCCACTCTTTTCCTCTTCTTGAGTAATGCTTTACTAATTTGGGGCCTCTTCCCTTTCTAAATGAAGTTAGTGATTTATTTCTCCATCTCATTAAAAAATGTCGTTGGAATTTGGATCTGGATTGCATTGTATCTGCAGATCGATTTGGGTGGAATTGACATTTTCATTATGTTGAGTCTACCTACCCATGAGCCAGGTACATTTTTCCACTTATGCAAGTCTGTTTTGGTTTCTTGCAGTAGTGTCTTATAGTTTTCATTGTATAGGTCTTTTATGTCTCTGGTTAGATTTATTCCTAAGTATTTTATCTTCTTGGGGACTATTGTAAATGGTATTGATTTGGTGATTTCCTCTTCGAGATTCTCTTTGTTGCTGTAAAGGAATCCAACTGATTTTTGTATGTTTAGCTTGTATTCTGTTACATTGCTGAAATCTTCTATTATTTCCAGTAGTTTTCTTGTGGATTCTTTGGGGTTTTCTGTGTATAAGATCATATCATCAGCAAATAGAGATACTTTGACTTCTTCCCGACCAATTTGGAGGTCCTTTATTTCTTTTTCTAGCCTAATTGCTCTGGCTAGGACCTCCAGCACAATGTTGAATAAGAGTGGTGATAAAGGGCATCCTTGTCTGGTTCCCATTCTCAGGGGGAATGCTTTCAAAGTTTCTCCATTTAGGATGATCTTGGCTGTTGGCTTTGTATAAATGCCCTTAATTATAATGAGGAATTTCCCTTCTATGCCTAGTTTGTTGAGAGTTTTTATCATGAAAGTTTGTTGGACTTTGTCAAATGTCTTTTCTGCATCAATTGATAAGATCATGTGGCTCTTGTCTTTTGTTTTATGTATGTGATGGATTATATCGATTGTTTTTCTAATGTTGAACCATCTCTGCATACCTGATATAAATCCCACTTGATTATGGTGAATTATTTTTTTGATATGTTGCTGAATTCTATTGGCTAGAATTTTGCTGAGGATTT
>NW_004444173.1:1939847-1990104 GCF_000243295.1 Trichechus manatus latirostris
GTTTTCAAATTTGTTAGAGTACAATTTTTCATAGAATTCTGTCATGATTCTTTTAATTTCAGTTGGGTCTATTGTGATATCACCCATCTCATTTCTTATACAGGTTATCTACTTCCTCTCCTGTTTTTCTTCTGTCAGTTTGGCCAACGGTTTATCAATTTTATTGATCTTTTCAAAGAACCAGCTTTTGGTCTTGTTAACTCTTTCAATTGTTTTTCCATTGTCTATTTCATTTAATTCTGCTCTAATTCTTATTATTTCCTTTCTTCTGGTGCCTGAGGGCTTCTTTGCTGCACTCTTTCTACTTGTTCCAGTTGTAGGGCTAATGTTTTGATTATGGCCCTTTCTTCTTTTTGGATGTGTGCATTTATTCCTATAAGATGACCTCTGAGCACTGCTTTTGCTCTGTCCCAAATATTCTGGTATGATGTGTTTTCATTCCCTTTTGATTCTATGAATTTCTTTATTCCATCCTTAATTTCTTCTGCAACCCAATAGTTTTTGAGCAAGGTGTTATTCAGTTATTATGTGTTTGATTTTTTTTCTGTGCTTTTTCTGTTGTTGATTTCTACTTTTATGGCTTTATGGTCAGAAAAGATGCTTTGTAGTATTTTGATGCTTTGGATTTTGTTAAGGTTTGCTTTGTGGCTTAATATGTGGTCTCTTCTGGAGAATGTTCCATGTGCGTTGGAAAAGAAAGTATACTTGGCTGCCGTTCGGTGGAGTGTTTGGTATATGTCTATGAGATCAACTTGGTTGATGGTAGCATTTAGCTCTTCTGTGTCTTTGTTGAGCTTCTTTCCGGATGTTCTGTCCTTCACCGGAAGTGGTGTGTTGAAGTCTCCTACTACTATTGTGGAGCTGTCTATCTCTCTTTTCACACCTGTTAGGGTTTGTTTTATGTATTTTGGAGCCCTGTGGTTGGGTGCATAAATATTTATTACAGTTATGTCCTCCTGGTGTATTGACCCTTTAATCATTATATACTTTCCTACCTTATCCTTTGTGGTGGATTTTACTTTAAAGTCTATTTTATCAGCGATTAATATTGCCACTCCTGCAATATTTTGAGTGTTGTTTGCTTGATATTTTTTTTTTTCCAGCCTTTGAGTTTTAGTTTGTTTTTGTCTTTTAGTCTAAGGTGTGTCTCTTGTAGGCAGCATATAGACGGATTGTGTTTTTTTTTTTATCCAATCTGCCATTCTCTGTCTCTTTATTGGTGCATTTATTCTATTTACGTTCATCATAATTATTGATAGATATGAGTTTAGAGCTGTCATTTTGATGCCTTTTTGTGTGTGTTGTTCACAGTTTCTTTGTTCCACTTA
The DNA here is from genome assembly GCF_000243295.1 of Trichechus manatus latirostris. Taxonomy (NCBI): domain Eukaryota; kingdom Metazoa; phylum Chordata; class Mammalia; order Sirenia; family Trichechidae; genus Trichechus; species Trichechus manatus. Next base: position 1,941,176 of record NW_004444173.1, read on the forward strand.
ATTTTCTGTGCCAAGTCATATTTCCTTACGTATTTCCTTTTCATCTTTTTCATTGTTGTTGATTTTGTGTTTGCTGAGTCTATATTTTTCTGATTTTTTATTTTTATTTTGGCTTGTATGATTGTTAGTTTCCTTTTGGTTACCTTAATATTTATTGCTATTTTTCTAAGTTTATACCGGTTTTTCATTTCTTTATATCGCCTTGACTTTGCCACATGAAAAATCTATGTCTACATTTTTAAGTGCCTCTTTTTTGTTTTAATGTTGTCATCTTTTACATATTGACATCTGTTTCCCTATTTTCAGTGTTTTAGCTTTGATTTACTTTTGTGACTTCCCTATCTCGGTTGATATCTGGTGTCTCTGTCCTGTGTTCTAGTCTTGGCTTGTTATCTGATGTTATTGATTTTCTAACCGGAGGACTCCCTTTAGTATTTCTTGTAATTTTGGTTTGGTTTTTGCAAATTCCGTAAACTTCTATTTATCTGGAAATGCCCTAATTTCACCATCATATTTGAGAGACAGTTTTGCTCAATATATAATTCTTGGCTGGCAGATTTTTCCTTCAAGGCTTTATGTATATCATCCCATTGCTTTCTTGCCCACATGGTTTCTGCTGAGTAGTCCAAGCTTATTCTTGTTGACTGTGCTTTGTCCTTTAAAATTCTCTCTTTATCTTCGGTTTTGGCAAGTTTGATTACAATATGTCTTGGTGACTTTCTTTTGGTGTCTACCTTATGTTGGGTTCAATGAGCATCTTGGATAGATATCATCTTTCATGATATCAGGGAAGTTTTTTGCCAACAAATCTTCAACAATTCTGTCTGTATTTTCTATTATCCCCCCTGTTCTGGTACTCCAATAACTGGTAGGTTATTCCTCTTGATACAGTCCCACATAATTCTTAGGGTTTCTTCATTTTTCAATCCTTTTATCTGATTTTTCCTCAAATAAGTTGGTGTCAAGTGTTTTACCTTCAATCTCACTATTTCTGATTTCCATTGCCTCAATTCTGATCCTATAACTTTTTATTGAATTGTCTAATTCTGAAATTTTGTTATTAATCTTCTGGATTTCTGATCACTGTCTCTGTATGGTTTCTTGCAGCCTGTTAAATTTGTCATTATGCTCTTCTCTAACCTTTTTAATTTCCTCTATTGCATGTACTGCGTTTTGCTTAATTTCCTTTCTAATTTCTTGAAGAGTTCTGTATATTAATCTTTTGTATTCTGTCTCCAGTAATTCTAAGACATTTTCCTCCTCTGGAAAATTTGTAGATTCTTTATTTTGGGACCTTGCTAAAGCCATCATGGATTGCCTGATTATGTGATTTGATATTGACTGTTGTCTCAAAGTCATAAATAAATTATTATATTTATTTATTTTATGTTTGCTTACTTTGTCTTAGATTCTTGTTTTGTTTTTATGTGGCCAAATAGGCTGCACATATGAGCTAGTTTGATTATTGGCACCTTTGAAGCTCTAATGTCCTGTCACCAGGTGGTTAGATCTGTTACTAGGTATGTGAGCTCAGGAGTCCGCCCACTCCTCTTGTATGGATTCAGCTCAGGTACCCAAGTAGATAGCCACCAAGTGTGTGGTGTAGGCTCTCACTTACAGTCCTAATCAGACATGGGTGATTGGTGTAGGCACAAGCATCTGGCTGCAAAGGGGCACACACTCTGAGGAAGGCAGGGGGCTGACAGCAGCCCCGAGTGTCCAAAAGTAGTTCCTGTCCCTGTTCCCTGTAGCACGTAAGTGGGTGGGTTTTGCAGCTGGCCTATGAGCACCTAATGCTATTGGTTATAAGGACTGGGGGGTACCTCTTATTCATGGGCTCCTCTCACAGGTGGCTAGGTGGCATGGGTGGAGCCACCAGTCCTCAGGCCCCTGATGTGTGTAGGTGAGGACCCTGCTTAATGGGCAGAGCAGTGTCAAATGTCAAGAACCTACCACTTCACAGCTGAAACAGTTGAAGTTAGAGTTCCGGTATATACCTTGTTGTACTGTGGTAATGAGGGCCTGTGCTGTTGAGATGCGTCCACATAAGTCCATGCAGGGGAAAGGTGCTCAAAGTCCGTGGATCCCTTATGCCTGTGCCTAGGGAAAGGAGCTGTGCCTACCCTGGGTTCCTGGCCTTAGGGGAGCAGGCAGTTTATTTTTTCCCCTCTTTGTTAAATTGTTCACTCTCCAAGGCCGGGAGAATGGCTCCGAGCATGTGATGGATCCTACTACCGGCTCAGGGGACTCGGCAATTGCTGAAGCTGGTCCCGGACTCATTGCAGAGCAGGAGGTTAAATTGGAGAGAGGTTTTTCCCGAAGAGGGGTGTTTTTGATCAGTGCGGTAAGCCATATGCAAATACTTATCTTTCATGGAGGGCTGCTTCTCACTGGTTATCTGTGCAATGAGACTCTCTGGTTCTGGGTCTCTCCCGGTGCAGAAAACACGCCTCCTGAGCACTGCCACTTGCCGGCCTCACTGCTCACCCTCGAGGTAATAAGGCCTGAAGGACTCAGGCTCTTGCTGAGTCAGGTCTGACAACTCCTCGCATCTTGTGAACCATCTCTCCCTTCCCTTGCCACTCAGTCTTGTTCCTCAACTCTGCCTTTGATGTTCAGGGCTCCCATATTGCCATATATAATTGAATCACTTGTTTTTTTTGGTCTTTGTTGTAAGAGGGTCCACTAGAAGTGTCTGACTAGTCTGTCATCTTGGCCATGCCTCTAATGATCTTTTCAAAACTCAAATTTGATCATGCCATTTTCCTTGCTTGAAACACTTCAATGGCTTCCCCATGCTCTGAGGGGAAAAAATGTAAATTATAGATAAATTATGCATGCATAAATATTTCACATGGTATAGAAGATTTTGCATGATCTGGCTCCTGAGGCATTCTCCATCTTGTTCACTGTACTCTGACCACACTTTCATAATTTTGGATTTTTGGAAATATTATGTTCCCTTCCACCCCAGGCTCTTTAATATGCTCTCTCCTCTCTAACCTCTTTTTCAAACATAGCTTACTTTCAATTTCAGTCTCAGCTCTAGTAACCTTCTCAGGGAAACTTTTATAGACCTCCCAGTTTAAGGCAGTTTCTTTATTACATCCTTTCATATTACTAAACTAGACAAAATTCAGTCCGATACTTAAAACTCAAGAGCTCTGGTGGCACAAATGAGTAAGTACTCAGCTGCTAACCAAAAAGTTGGTGGTTCAATCCCACCCAGCAACTTCACAGGAGAAAGACCTGATGATCTGCTTCCATAAGGTTTACAGCCAAGCAAACACCATGGGGAGGTTCTATTCTGTCACATGGGATTGCTATGAGTTGGAATCCAATCAACAGCACCCAACAACAGCAACAACATACTGAAAACTAACCATAATCTTTACTCTCACACTTATCTCAGTTTGAATTTCAAAATTATACAATTGGATTAATCAGTAATTAATCACTTATCTGACAATTGACTTTACTGCTGGATTATAAACACGGTTAGAACAAATGCCCAGCCACGTATATATGACTGTGTTTCACAACTGTATTCCTAGCACCTAGTATAGTGCCTAAAACATGACAGATTCTCAACAAATAGCATGGCTAATGTGTAGATATATATCAACTTCACTTCAAACCCTCTTCCTTTGCACTAAACTTCAGTCCATACTCACTTTTCATTTTCTCTAGAAAATGCATAATCTTTTTTCTTTCCTTTGTGTATTATTTTCCTTTTTACCATTTCCCCCAATTTGTTTCTTCAGGACAGGACTTAAATGTCACTTTCTCATAGAGACATCCTTGGACCATAAAATCTGAAATAGGTCTTGTTATGGATTGAATTATGTCCCCCAGAGTGATATGGTGAAGTCCTAACTCCTCTGCCTGTGAATGTGACCTTGTTTGGAAATACTGTCTTTGAAGACATTATCAGTAAGTTAAGATGAAATCATCCTGGGGTAGTGAGTCCTAATCCTATATGACTACTGTTTTTATAAAGGAGAGAAAGACACAGAGACAGAAAGACAGAAGGAGGATGCCATGTTATGCTGCAGCTGTAAGACAAGAAACACTTGGAGATGCCAGAAGCAAGGCGAGAGGCGTGGAACAGATTCTCCTTCAAAGCCTCAGAAAAAATCATTTCAGCCGATACTCTGATTCTTGGACTCTCAGCCTCCAGAAATATGAGACAATAGATTTCTATTCTTATAAGCTTCTCATTTGTTTTATTTTGTCATGACATCCCTAGGAAACTAACACAGGTCCCTCGTGATATTTCCTTCACTTCATATTATATATTTCATTCATGGCATCTATGTCTGATCTCTGTCCCTCACTAAATGGTAATAATTATAAGGTACAAAGTATAACCCCTTTGTTTACCATTAAATGCCCAACACCTAGATCAAAACCTGGTATGTCATAGATGATTGCCTCTCATCATGCTACTCCTGAAGTTGCAGGGTTCCCCTAATTAATATATTACAGATAGATTCTTGAAATGAGCTGCGTTTGAGCTGTGCTATCAAATAAATGGTATTATTGACACAATTGACCTGATGCTATTTCTCATGTGAATGTTTTTTAGTGTGTTCTATCTAACATTTATTATTCAGGGTGCTTTGTAAGATAAAAGAGAATGTAAGACATATTCACTGACTTCAAAAGCTATGGTTATCTCAATGAAACAGTACAATTTCACTTTATACTATTAAGGACAACAATTTACAATGTAAAAACAAAGAGCAAATGGTGTGGAACTAAAACATATGAGTTTAAAGAACAGAGTGATCACTAGAGGTCAGAAGAGACGAAATAAATCAAATATCTTGTAGGAGCTAAGACTTGAACCTGTTCCTGAAAATTGAATAATATTTGACAGAAAGAAAGAGGATATTATTCCTAGATGATACCTACATGATAATTGAAACCATTACAAAGCTCCTAGTTAAAAATAAATAAATAAATAAAAACATCACATCTGCCATCTGCAATCATAATTATGTAAACTCATTCCAACCAAAGTTACCTCTCTTCTTGAGACACCCCTAAACACCACCCTGCTTACCATTAACATTTCAGGTATTGCTCTAAAAAATAAAGTAGAATATCTTATTAAAATAAACTTCATTAAGATTGATTTAATCCTATTTGTGTCTCTTGTAGCAGAATACAGTACAGTATTTATTGATCTCTTACCCGCATTCTTCTACTTTACTATTAAATGAATTTTGATTTAAAAGAATGACCCATAGAGTCAAATGTCATCTCATACTCAGTAGAGTGCTAATTCCTGTTGCTAAAATGGGGGCCTTCTTATCCTAGAAATGTAATGCATATATTGCTTATTATAGGATTTCAATAAAATATTGATGTATTAAAACTTTATCCACTTACAGGATATGAGGTCGAGGGTTCAAGAAGAAGATAGTCTATTCAGAGCTTTATCATTGGAGGACACTGAAAATGCAGGGTCCCTGGATGGAAGACAAAAAAAGTCTCGATGTCACACTTTCCATGGATTTTACAGCAACAAGCTTTGTGCCAGATTACAGCTGTGGAAGGCACTCTGTCAAGTGGGAGTTTGATGTAAAATTTGTTCCATTGCATTGAACGGGATATCTTGAAATCTTTTAATATGATTATCTTTGTATACACATTTTATTAATATTTCTTTAATTTATCTAGGACTTTCAATTTTCAGGAATATAGCACCTGAAACTCACTGCAGTAGAGTCGATTTCAACTCATAGCGACCCTATAGGACAGAGTAGAACTGCCCCATAAGGTTTCCAAGGAGTGGCTGGTAGATTCCAACTGCCCACCTTTTGGTTAGCAGCCTAACTCTAATCACTTCTCCAGCAGGGAGCTGAATATAGCACAGAGATCCTAAAATATGCTTTACGTTGCTAATTAACTGGTTTAGCCTATGTTAGATGAGAACAATCCTTATTATTAGAGTCAGACAGAATCTCTTCACCCAAAGCAGTATGTATAACATTAGGTTAAAGTTGTAAATCTCTATGAAAACTACAAAATAATTTATTGAAAATGACCAAGCACACTGTTTGAAATGAGAAGCACACAGAAATATCTACATTTATTTTTCCAAATGAAAAAGGCATGCAGTAGGTTCTGGTGCCATGCTCCCATTTTCTTCCCTAATGTTCTGGTATAACTATGCAATAATTTAGTTTCTGATTTGTTCTTGATGCTTTTTATTCAAGCTTTGGGGAACCTTTTGTGAAGATGCAGGTAAAGTTCTTGTGGTTTGCCATCTGAGCTGATGTTTGCCTCATGGGTCTTAGCTTGCACAGTGGGTCAAAGCACAGCCTTTAAAACACCAAATCTTTATCAATCATCCTCTATAGATAGCTTTGCTTCACTTCCAAGAATTTCACACGCAAAATGCTGGCTTCTTGTTTTACTGTTTAATGGTGAGGCTGTATCTGTTAGCCTTTCTCTCTAACCTGAATATTCTGAATTGAGTCACTGTGATTAGCCAGATTCTACTTGCTGCCGCGTTCTTGTTTCCACAACCCCTCTTCTGCTTTTTATGGGAGTGAGAATAATATATTTAATCCCTTTAACTGGAAGCAAGTTTTTATTTAGCATAAGCGCTGAAATAACAACCCATTTCCTCCCTAGCACCACATTATGTCCTTTATAATAAATTAAATAACCCTTCATCTTGATGGTTTTGGGCACTATTGTTTAATCACTTCATGCCCAATATTATGTGAACTACCTTTTCTCATACATTATTTTACTTGATCTTGATCTGATGTGCTAGAAAAAGGAAAACAATACATATATACTTGCACACACACATATGCACACACACCAATGTGTTTCTTTTCAATCTGTTGTCTCTAGTCCCCTTAGGCTAAGGTATTCTGGGACTATTGCCTCAGAGGAGCAATGATGTAACCAGATACACAGAATTGAGTCTAATTACACCTTTCTAAGTACCTTAAGTATTCTTAAAAAGCTGGGTTTTGATTTGCAAGGACAAATCTCTTTGAGAGAGAAAAGGTTTTTGGAATTCGGAAAGCCTATTTTTGCATATGAAAGGCAAAACCCCAAAGGAATCAAGGCTTAGGGCTTCTGCCACTTTAGAAAAAAGGAAAAAAAAAGCTTTTTTTGAAAGCATTAATCTCCCACTTCCCTTACCAAGCAAAACTACAGAGAAATGTATAGACAGAAAAGGAGACAGAAGTGAGCTATTTGCTGATAGGAGTTTCAGAAAATGGACCAGCTGTATGATTTAGGGAACAGTAAAACCCCAGCCAGCATTTGGTTTTTCCAAAGAGTTGAAAAGGCCCTGTATCTCACTTCCCATTGATGGTCTAAAAGATGACATTTGTAGAAAATCTCTCCTGGAGCCATCCTCTGGGAGCAGTTGAGTAGATACAGTGCCAGAAAAGGTTGAGGTAGAGGCTTGAGAAAGTCCCAGTCCAAGTGTCTCTAAAGAGCTTAAAAAACCAAAAACCAAACCCGTTGCTGTGGAGTCGATTCCAACTCATAGCGACCCTATAGGACAGAACAGCACTGCACCATCGGGTTTCCAAGAGCAGCTGGTGGATTCCAACAGCCGACCTTTTCGTTAGCAGCTGAACTCTTAACCACTCCACCACCAGGCTTCTCTAAAGAGCTTAGGGACAGAATATTCAAATGAGAAGGTGACCATGTAATTTGTCATCAAACCTTGAAAACTTTTGAGAGTAAAAGGGAGCATGATTAATTATTAAGCCAGCATCAGCGAGCCAGTCCAGGGCAAACCAGAACATAAGAGTTCTTACAGAGGAGCTTAAAAGTTTTTGAGCGAGGGCCAGAGACCCAATATGAAATCACCAAAACCAAAAAATCTGTTGTCATTGAGTCAATTCCAACTCATAGCAACCCTATTTGACAGAGTAGAACTGCCCCACAGGGTTTTCAAGGAGTGGCTAGTGGATTTGAACCACTGACCTTTTGGCTAGCAGCCAAGCTCCTTAACCACTTCACCACCAAGGCTCCTAGAAATCATGGAGGGCATAAAACAATAAGTAAGATGATGCTGGAACTACGGATATCTCATTGCCTACCAAAGGGAACAGATACTGGTAAGAAAAGATAGTGGAGGAAACACAGACATCTTAACATACAATACCATTGCACAGATAATGACTATGTACATCCAAACCAAAAAACCAGACCTATTGCCGTCGAGTTGATTCTGACTCATAGTGAACCTATAGGACAGAGTAGAACTGCCCTGTAGGGTTTGCAGGGAGGCTGGTGGATTGGAACTCCTGACCTTTTGGTTAGCAGATGAGCTCTTAACCACTAAAAGGATGCCTATTTCTAGGTAAGACTATGGAACATAGGAGATAGAACAAAGAAGAGTGAAAAAATTACAAAGAGGCTAAGAAAACTATTCATTGTCTAATACGTTTTGAGGCAATGTGAGAACTTGAAACATATTTTGAGTTATAGAAAAATAAAGTCTTATTTTTATTTACTGTGTTTTTGGCTTTAGAATAAATTACGCTAGCTAAACCCATAAACTAAACAGCATAGGAAGAATTGCTTCTATTTTTCAGATGAAGAAATTTGGGCTCAAATACATTTACTAACCAACCCAAAATCTCAAACTTTATATGGTGTGGTATTGGATCAAGAACACACATCTTCTGTTTCTTCATGTAATACTTACACTAAAGTTTCCTTTCATTCTTTTTTTTTGCTATTTTTGTTAATGTAGAACTATCCCCTAATTCATTCCATAAATGCATCTTTCTTTTCTCTTGAGGCTGAGGGTAAGGTATGGGAATCCAAAAAGAGTAGTGTGTTGGTGTTACCAGACTAGTGCATACTTTTTCTTTCCTTATTTTTTATTTTTCTTGCTAACAGGCACATCTACTGCGAGGTATTGTTTCCGATGTTTTTCTTTTTTTTTTAAATGTTTCATCATAGCTCTTATCACTGTCTATTGAAATCTAGTTATTTTTGTATGTAGTCATTCTGGAATGCTATCAAGAGGGATCAGTCCCTGGAGAAGGACATCATGCTTGGTAGAGGGTCAGCGAAAAAGAGGAAGACCCCCAACGAGATGGATTGACACAGTGGCTGCAACAATGGGCTGAAGCCATTGTGAGGATGGCACAGGATCAGGCACTGCTTTGTTCTATTGTACATGGGGTGTCTATGAGTTGGAACCGACTCGACGGCACCTAACAACAACAGTAATTTTCCACATTCTTCTCCACCATTAAGATATAACTTTCATGAAGGTGGGAAATTTGTGTGTTTTGGGCACTTTTATATTCCCAGTGGCTAAAACATTGCTGCACACATAGTATTCAAAGAAAACATATTTGTTTAGACAATCCATTCATTAATTAAGAGGCAGTGAGCTTTGTCAAGTATGGCACTAGAACAAACAGAAAGTTGATTATTTCGAGTTTAACTTTCGTGAGTACAATTAAATTATACTGCATGTGAGATACACTATTATAGACATCTCTAGAAGGATTATTATCAAATTCTATCACGAGTCATGATTATTTGGTGAACTTGTTAAAAATGCAGATCTTTGAGCCTATCCGTAAAGATTCTAAGTGGGACTCAAGTAGAACACCCAAATCACTTAATCATCATTTAATAAGTAACCTGAATAATATGGCCAAGCTGCCATTTCACTCAGACTCCAGGGCTTTTAAATGGATTTCACTCAACATTTTATACTCTGATTTCATACTCTCATCTTAACTATGTTTCTTTTTTAGAGTAGATAAAAGTCTGGAAGTTAAAGAACTTGATATTTTAGTCAATGGAAATGATTTAGCCAGTTACATTAAAGTATCTTTAATAATCCTTTGATAACAACATATTATTTTTAACTCTGAATTTCTACTTTAAACTCTTATTTCTGTTTTTTCCACTTGAATAATTTTATGCACAGAAAATTTTGCATTCCTGCCAGTATTTTGTCTCCACCATTAAGTACATATATTTATAAAACAGAGCTATTTCATACTATATTGAAAAAAAAATGGAACTATGGAACATGATATTATTTTGAAGAATAAAGTTTCATGATCATGATTGACATTGCATTCGGATTTGAGCTGTCATTTTTAAACATATTCCAGGTAAACACATGAGAAAAATTTAGTAATCTGTACAAGACCCAGTAATCCAGAGAGGCATGATTGCAGGCAAACAGGGATTGCAATTTGAAAGAGAACATATAGCCAAAAATCATATCCCCATTGATGGACATTCCTGTGAGAAGTAATAGTTATCGTGTGTCTGATATCTACTTATTAGTGTAAAAACTAAGCAAAGGGTTAGTAATGCTGATTTTGTATACGAAGGGAAAGGCTTATAGTAATTTGAACAATTTGTTCACTCACCATATGAATAAATATTTTAGTGACTATTTTGATGACTCTGCTTGACATAATATTTAGCAAACAAAATAAAGGAAAAATACAATTTTTTCTTACCTAAAGAAGCATTTAATTTGGGGTCATGGAAAATTTACTGTGCAATTACTGTTGGATCTTTATCAGGGATAGTGGAAATACACTAATCACAAGGTTTGTTTTCGGGCAACTCTAGTCAGAAAGACATATAATAATAAATTCTCGATCTGGCTATAGCATGTCTTACACATTCTGATGTTGTTGTTGTTAGGTGCTGTCAAATCGATTCCCACTCAGAGTGACTTTATATAACACAACAAAACTATGTCTGATCCTTCTCCATCCTCATGATAGTGGGTAGGTTTGAGCTCATTATTGCAGCCACTGTGTCAGTCCACCTCGTTGAGGGTCTTCCTCTTTTTTGCTGATCCTGTACTTTACCAAGCATGATAGCCTTCTCCAGGAATTGGTCCCTTCTGTTAACAAGTCCAAAGTAAGTGAGACAATGAATGTCTTCCCATTCTCACTTCTAAGGAGCATTCTGGCTGCATGTCCTCCAAGACAGATTTGTTTATTCTTCTGGCAGTCCATGGTATATTCAATAATCTTCACCAACACCATAATTCAAATGCATCAATTCTTCTTTGATCTTCCTTTTTCATTGTTCAGCTTTCACACGCATATGAAATGATTGAAAATATTGTGGCCTGGATCAGGCGCATCTTGGTCTTCAAAGTGACATCTTTGCTTTTTGACACTTTAAAGAGGTCTTTTGCAGCATATTTTCCTAATGTAATTCATCAATTGATTTCTCAGCTGCTGCTTCCATGGGCATTGATTGTTGATCCAAGTAAAATGAAATCCTTGACAACTTCAATATTTTCTTCACTTATCCTGATGTTGCTTATTGGTCCAGTTGTGAGGATTTTTATTTTCTTTATGTTAAGGTGTAATCCATACACACATTCTGATAGTATATCACAATACATCTCTATTACTTTTTTGGATCTAATACAATGACTGTTTAGTTTGCAACAACATAAGAAAGATCTAATTATAACATGGACACATCCATACAAACTTATTGCACAGTGGATCCTAACATATAGTAAGTAACTCAGACCTCATCTTATTAAATATGTTAGCAGCATTTTACCCATTTGGCTTTCGATACCAACTATATAGAAATAGTACCCAAATTTTTATTGTCAACTCAAAACTCTCTGCCAGACTCATATATCCAACTTCTTATTAGATGTTTTCCTTTGAATTCTTAATTAGACATCTCAAAATCAACATATCTAAAACTGAATTCCTGATCTTCCTGCAACCAATCATGTTCCGTCAGCAACTTTCTCCATCTCAGTTGATGGGCCCTTCCATGACTTCATGAGCTCAGTACCAAAATTATGTTTTCATCTTTAATCCCTTTGTTCCCCTCACACATGATAGCATCTTCCAGGAAGTCCTATCAACTCTACCTTTAAAATATATACTGTTTTCAAATACTTTTCACTACTTCACTGCTACAAACTCATTGAGGTCTTCATGCCTTACCTAAATTGCTGCAATAGCCTCTGAAAATGTCTTCCTTCTTCTACATTCATTCCCCTGCACTCTATTCTAAACACAACAGCCAGAGGGAGGCATCAAAAACCTGCCACTCCTTTGCTTAAAATCTGTAATGGCCACTCCTTCATTTAATTTACAGTAAAAGCCAAAGCCCTGAAATTGGTTGTAAGATCCTACGTGATCTGGCTCCGTTAGGTCTCTAATATCTTCCCCAAATACTGTACCCCTCCTTTCCTTTCCTGCAGCCATGCTGGCCTTTGGTCCTTCCTTGAAATTGTCAGATACAATTTGACTTTAGAGTCTTCGCTCTAGCTATTACCTCTTCCTGGGATGTTCTGTCTCCCAAGGTTTACATGATTAACCTTCTTCTAGCTTCCTTTAGTCGTTATCCAATCTCTTTTTTTAAATAACACCAACTCTGTTCATCCTATTTAATATTGCAACCTGATTCCCCCTCCCATGACCCTACCCACACTGGTGTTTTTGAGCTCTTTCTTCAGTTCTACTTCTTTTTTCCATAGCTATTATGACCATGAAATAAAATACATAATTTTCTCAATTATTTATCAATTTTATAATAGCACACTATCGTAAGGAAAAGTACAGAAATATAAATATGTAACTCAAAGAATTATTACAAACCAAAACCTATGTAATCACCACTGAGGTAAAGAAATAGAAAATTGGTAACAGTCTGGAAACCTCCCTCCCTAAACATTGTTACTAACTTTATTTCTCAAACTTTAATTTTTGAACTTTACATATAGTGATGTGTATGTGTGTCTGTGTGTGTGTGTGCACATGCCTGGCTTCTTTCACTCCATATTACATTTATGAAATCATCCATGATGTTTCGTGCAGCTGTAGTGTTTTCATTTTCACTGCCGTATAATTTCCATTGTATAACACGTAACTATTTCTTCATTCTCTCAATGAAAGACAGTTATTTATAATCTTTATTGTTTATACTCTGCCTTATCTTCAAGTCTGTAAGCTTGATTAGATAAGGATCTTTATCTATTTGATTAACATCAAAAACCTAGAAGAGTGCCTGGAACATGGTAAATAACTCACAAATATTTGTTGAATCCAAATGAATTGAATTAAAATTTGGAGTAAGAGTTCACTGGGTTATGTTGAAGTCCAATATTGAAAAAAAAAATCATGAATTATTAGATTTTATTTCTTTGAAAGTTTTTACTTATCTATTACTAGTGCTTGTGTAATATTCAGAGGCAACTGATTGGTAAACTCATGATGTGGAGTTTGTATGGAATATTTTATTAGTATGGAAAATATTTTGAAAAATACAGCTCAAATTACTTTTAATGACCTAAGTATCTCACATAAAATTGAAAGATTTGTACAGAATTATCAAAAAAGTCTGATACTAAAAACAAAAAATAGTTGTGACTCACTTAAACCCCATGCGTTTCAGAGTAGAATTACAGCCCTACATAAGGTTTTCAGTGGCTGTGATCTCTAAGTTGGTAACCAGCTTTTCTTCTGAGATGCCTCTGGGTGGATTTGAATCTCCAAACTTTTGGTTACTAGCCAAGCGCTTAAGCATTTGCACCACCCAGGGGTTGAAGTATTAAATATTAATAACACAAACCCTCATATAATATTTTTACATTTGGCAATATTTAAGAAGAATCTCAATTCAACATTCAAAATGAAATAGAAAAACCCTTTTGGCCAAGCTGTGGAAAACAGGTATCATAGACATGAAACATTTAAATTTGTAAATTTAATTTCTCTAGGATTGCTTCATGTTGAAAAGATTTGACAACATCCAATAGAGGTGAATTACCAAGTTATTAATGATTAACATGACACACATTTAATTGACTGAATTAATAATACGCAGTGGCATACAGGGACTATCCAATTCATTTACTGTATAATAATATGCTTGTTAACACTTAAGAAAAGTGACCAGTCATTATCACTGTATCGTTGTGCATTGTGCCAGCATTAATCAGATCAAATTAATGTAGTGTTACCTTTATCTTAAGCAAACATTAATGAAAGTTTAATCATTTCAAAATACTGCCATGACGTATTATCAAGGTATCAAATTTTTAGCTTATTTTTTAGTATAAAAAGTTTCATTTGATACTCATGTTACTCCTTTACTACAGGTACAATTAAAGACTAGTATTAAAGAAACTTTTTAAGATTATTTAAATGTATAACAGAACCACCTTCAAAATTGTACTTGTGAGGAACAATAATATATTAAAAGCTATGGAAATTCTTTTTCACACCCTGCTTTTAGCAGTAAATCAGTTCATTTCTGTTAAGGGACAGAAATATAACTTCATATTAATGATGAAATCAAAACAGATGGCTATCTAATGGTTCAGGCAGGAAATTGGAGTAGGAATTATAGCTTCTTACCCTTATATCTACCACTGATTCACAGAATGACCTTGGGCAAATTACTTAAGCTGCCAGGTCAAATTTTCTAAGTGCACATCTTCTTTTTTTATGCCCAGAGCCCATATTAACAGAAAAGGAAGCTCTAGAGATATAGAAAAAGGAAATGATATAATATAGAGTGGAGGAAAAAGCCTTTGGCGTGAAAGAGATTAAGTGGCTTACCCAAAGTTTCACAGCTAGCATGTAGTCTACTGGGAATTCATATTCAAGTGTATAACTCATTGGTCCTCCATTTCCAAGCCTTTATTAGTAGTATAATAATACCTACCTAATAATAACCTACCTATTGGTTATGCTAGTAGGAGTTTAGAATCTGGCTGGCAAATTACAGTGCCTAATAAATCTAATTTTTTTAAGTTTTGTCTGCAACATCAAATGATACTAATTGTACTCTTAAAATAGCACTTAGATTTGAATGCTCATTTATGTAAATTACATGTGATGCCATTAAACGCACACACACACACACACTGTCCTAATTCTATTGCTCACCATTCTTCATCTAGGTACTTTCATTAAAATCTAAAAATTGCTCTCAGTGACTTAATTTTTTCCCATCTATTTCATCCTTACCACTTTCTGAAACATATGGATGATATTTAAGATCATAGAAATGGTGGAAGAGTGAGTAGAAAACAAAGTAGGGTAGGATAAAACTGTTTAAAACATAAACATTTATCAGTCATGTAAAGAAGAGCTTGAAAAGGAAAATAAAATATCCTGATCTCTTTCCTCTATCTTCTTACAGTCCAAATTCATTAAATTAACACAGCACACTGATTTTACTTTTTATGTATTATTTGAATCTAATCTCTTTAATTGAGGCTTATATTATTCCTTGGGGACTTCTGACTAGCCCCTCCCCCGCCCCCTTGTCTCTAATGTTTCCTTCTCAAGTATATTCTCATCATCTACAGGATATGCCCCTCAGATCCTCTTAACCCCACTTTTAATCCAATGCTTTATGTGGATTTTATTTTATAGTTAATATGTCATGCATAAAAAACTCATTTAGTGTATTGTAAGGTGGTCATGGCATAGCACATAGGTAAGACCACAAGACATTCATTGAGACCTGGAGAATCAGGGTAGGGTAAAGTTAGATCAATAATTAAAGTCCAAATCTTCAGCCTCTGGGCATTTACCTTTAATAAGTGGTCTCGGGAGGAAGGCTTGACCAGCAGCTTGTCCTTCAAGGAGGTCTGAGGTCGGTAGCTGCAGGCAGTGTCTCTAGCAAAGCATCCAGCAGAGTCCCAGTCGTTGTTGGAGAGGGTCAGAGACCCCACAGAGGGTTGATCTACCTCTACCTTGCCTTCACTGAGAGAGCAAAAGCCTGGAATTTTTACATGATTTAGTATTTTCAGTTTTGCAGGCAAAGGTTTATGGAGGATGTCCAGTTCATATGATATCAGAGTAACTTATGTCATAGGTTCATAATCAGAGGTTTACTCAGAATGTCTAACATAGATAAACTGAAGGGTACGTCAAACCATATCTCAGCAAAAGCAGTTGTTTACAATATTAGAAATTGTCGGTTTTAAATTCTTCACAGCTTAGAGTAAATGTTCAAGTCATATATTACATGTTTCACACTTACATAGTTTGGGATCACTACATTACAAGCATATATCACATCTACCACATTAATCTCGAACGAGTCTGTACTTCTAATTTCCTGACTCCACTAAAACTCACAGATCTTTGTTTATGCTGTCTCCTTTGCTGTAACGCCACCCTCTGCATGTTGCTAATATTCACCATTTGAAACTGGACTTGAGCTTCACCTCCAAAAAGTCTTTACGTTTGTTTATACCAAACATCCATTAATAGTGATTAACGTGTGTCCCCACAGCGTACCGTATATATCACTACTTTTAGCATATTGTTTTATGATTACAGGCAGTCCCCTGGTTACAAAGTCCGACTTATGGACAACTCAGTACTGAAGAATGGACTGCCATAAAGCTTAGGAGTCCCGGTGGCACAATGGTTAAAGCATTCTACTGCTAACTGAAAGGGTTGGTGGTTGGAAATCACCACCTGCACTGCGGGAGAAAGATGTGGCAGTCTGCTTCCATAAAGACTCATAAAGACTTACAGCCTTGGAAATCCTATGAGGTTTCTATGAGTCAGAATTGACTCCGGATAGGTTTTGGGTGGCCATAAAGCCTATAATACTAAACATTTGTGTTAAATACAATGGTTCATAATAACAAACCCATGCACTACTTCGTGACGCTCATGAAAACATTGTGCCATTTGAAAGTGTTTCTTAAGTGTTTTATAGGAATAGAAAGGTAAAATATATACTATATACTAAGGTAAACATTTGATTGACACTAAATAAGAACTGTATATACTTGTTCCGACTTACCTACAAATTCGACTTAAAGATAGACTTAGGAACAGATCTCGTTCAAAACCCGAGAACTGACTGTATGAGTTTTTCAACTACTTCCTAGGTCAAATTTTGCTCTTTTAGCAAAGATGCTCTGTATAACATATTCAGTTTTATATTCACAGTTTCTAGGACATGCTAAACATTCTATAAATTTTACTTTATGCTATGTCCCACAAATTCTGACAGGACATTCTGGTAAAATAAATTTCTTTAAAATAGTGTTACTATTCGTGACTAATTACAGACAGACTTGGGCACTGGATGATGTGCAATCTAGATAGACTGAGTTGGCTGACATTATTCTTGCTGCAAGGACACAGAAGTCCCTGGTCTCAACAGAATCATCGCCCCGTCAATCTGAAGTGAGCACCCTTCCAGTTTTGAATAACTTTGTATGTTGCCCCACAGGGGAATCTTGCCAGAAACACAGTTTTTCTAGCTCTCCTAGTCCCTAAAATCTTGCCAAAGGGAGGCAAAAAATGAGCACTCTTACGAGGAGCACATGGAGTCCTATGTCAAGCAACACAAACTCACACACACACAGACATATACATAATTGGCATACATGCATGCACACACATAAAAACACACTTACAAGGGAAGAAATAATTTTTAAAAAGAAAAAAATAATTCTTAAGAATTTAGAAAAAGAACAAAACTTCAATCCAGAAAAGTTAAGAAGATACAATTAATGAAAACAGCTGAATTAAATAAGACAGAAAATTTTAAAAACAGCCAAAAGAAAAAAAAAGTGAAAGCAAGTTCTTTAAAACAATAATTAATATAAAGTCCTCATGAGACTGTATAAAAACAGAGAAAATAGATAAAATTGGAAAAGAGAAGTTAGGCATACACTAAAATAAAAGAAAATTAAGTAATTATAAAAGAAAACTACATGCAATCCTAAGGGGGGGAAGAATGAAAATCAAGATAAATGAATACTTTTCCTATCAAATACAAATTTCCACAATTTTCTTATAAAAAAATGGCAAACCATGATATTTCAATTGTGCTAGAAAATATGGGGAAAGTGATTAAAGTTAAATAACATAACAAGTACATTCACAGTTGAATTTTTACCTATCTCTTAAGAACATTCTACTTCAGTTTTCTAAATTATTAAAGACATGTAGACAGATGGAAATTTTCCCAATTCATTATATGAAATCAGCATAACATACAATTATATAAGCACAGGATGAAAAGGCATTTAATAAAATTCAAATGTCATTTCTAATAAAAGCTCTAAATAAAATAAGAACAGATGTTAAATAATCCAATGTAATAAAATCTATTTAACAAAATTGAACTGCAAATATCACCTTAAATAGAGAAGCACTAAAATAATTTTGATTAATACAAAAATGCCCTTTATAACCTTTGTTATTAGAATATTCTTAGAGGTTCTTGCAAATGCTACAAGAAATGAAATAACTAGAAAAGATGACATAAAAAACTATTTTCTTCACTAATAATATAATTTTGTTCCTGAAAATGATACTACTTGTAAAATATTATAATTAATATATTTTATATATTATTTATATATAATGTGTTTATATATATATATAAACCCCATTGCCATCGAGTGGATTCCATGTCATAGCAACCCTATAGGACAGACTAGAACTCCCCCATAGGGTTTCCAAGGAACAGCTGGTAGAGTCAAATTAGCTGAGCTTTTGGTTAGCAGCTGAGCTCTTAACCACTGTGCCATAGGGCTCCATAAGCTATACATAATATATTATATAAGTATAATATAATTTTATATAACAGATATTTAATATGTATATGTTACACAATTACAAGTTATTATATCAACATTAATAATACAAAAAAAAAAAAAGTTGCCATCAAGTCGATTCTGACTCATAGCGACCCTACAGGACAGAGTAGAACTGCCCCATAGGGTTTTCAACTGGATTCGAACTGCCGACCTTTTGGTTGATAGCCGTAGCTCTTAACCACTACCTACATGGCATTTATATCAAGAAACCTATAATATTTGTTGAATATCTTAAAAAATGATCTCAACAAATGTCAAGACTTAGTATTCATTCTTCTTGCATCAAAATGCAATATAGGAGAAACATTAATTGTCCCAAAATGAATATATAAATTTAATACAATTCCATTTGTTGAATTTGGAAAAGCATCTGAAAGTTTAAACACACACAGAAAAACTCTGAGAATAGAACCATATAAAAAACATGAACAGAGACATGTAGCTTCCTTATGGATAACAGATGGTGGAATAAATTAGAGAAACAAAATGGATCTTAGTTATCATTATAATTTAACATACAACTTTATTTTTTCAATTCAATATAAAAAATATTTAATATAAGATATGTATATGGACCAAAATTCATCAGGAAGAAAATAAAATTGAACCCATATTTTACATCATATTGAAACGTAAATTTCAGGTAGTTTGATTTTTAATATAACAACCCAAACGATAAATACCTTTTAAATTCTAGGAGGTTACAAGTTCAATATAGAGATATCAAATAAATTGTTGACATATCTGAGTACATAATACAATTATAGATAGATATAATACCAATTGCTGACTGGATGAGAAGGAAAGAGTATTCTCATACATTGTAAGCAGAAAATTATGGACTTTTGGAGAGCTATATTTCAATGTGTATTAAAAAAATAAACCTATGCCCTTTAACCTGGGGGTCTCATTCCTATGGAAAGCATCCATTGGTATGATGGTATGTTCAAGAGGGTTTATTAGGGCATTTATCAAAATGGCAAAGAATTTGATTCCAAGTAAATACACATTTGGAGCCCTGGTGGGAAAGTGACTAAGAGCTCAGCTTCTAACTAAAAAGGTCAGCAGATTGAATCTACCAGCCGCTCCTTGTAACCCCCATGAAGCAGTTCTACTCTGCGCTATAGGGTCACTATGAGTCAGATTCACCTTGGCTGCAATGGGTTTAAAAACACATTTATAAGGGAAAGGTTGAATAAATTAGATTTTTCTACACTATGAAATATTTACCATTAAAAAGTTTAAATAGGGAAGTATTAGTTGTTTTGGTGGGATATCTACTAGGGGCTGAGGTTAGGAAAAGAAAGATGCAGATATATCTGAAAAGTATCTCATTTATGCAAAACGGCTAAACCTATTTCCTCATGCTCAATGTGTGTGTGTGTGCGTGTGTGCGTGTGTGTATACAAATACACTGCAGGAGAAAGGAGAACCAAATAAAAAAAAGTCACAAAAACTGCCTCCTTCTTATAAAAAATGGTTTTATGAAATAATTGCATTAATGCATGCAGGTAAAATATACATACATACGTACGTTTGTGTGTGTGGTTCATAATAAAGAAGGTCACTGCGGTACACTGAGTTTGTTTAAACAATATAAATTTATTATTGTGGTCCATACATAGGCTGTTCACTAATCGTAATCCCACCGTAAATATCATATTCCTCAGGTTCGAGCCTAAACAGACAAGACGCTCCCACAACGTTAGCATATAGGAAATGAATAAAAACCAAAACCAGACTCATTGCCGCAGAGTCGAAGTCAACTCATAGACCCTATAGGACAGAGTAGAACTGCCCCATAGGGTTTCCAAAGGGCGGCTGGTGGATTCCAACTGGCCACATTTTGGTTAGCAGCCATAGGTCTTAACTACTGTGCTACCAGGGCTCCAGAAAGTAGATGGCAAACAAAAAATAGAAATCAGTGTTCACTCTTAAATAGAGGTTCATGATGGAAGGTCAACGTTCACTCTTAGGTCACTGGGCGGGCTTGTCTTAGGTGTCTGCAGGTGTACGGTGGTTTAGGTACTGGGATCAGTCCAGGTGCAGCGTTACGGCAGTCTTTCTCTCTCTCTTTCACTGTCTTTGTGAGTAGACCCCTGCACAGGGGCTCCCAAGCCTCTATAGGCAGACCTCTTCTGTGCCACCAACAGGCCCCCTGGGCTTCAGACAGGGTTTCTACTGCTGCCAGGATCCGGTTGTGACTGCCTGGGCCCGCTCGACTCTTGCGCTAGGTAGGTTAGTTACGGAGGATAGAAAGGTCTGCTACTCATGCTCCCACTTGGCACCCTGGACGATTTGTCCTTTTGGTCCTGGTTCTGAGAGTAGGACCACATTTGAGGCGATTGAGTGGGGGGTGCCTACCTGACTAGAGGGATCACCCGGGGCCAATTCTGACTAAGTCTCAGGAGGCCCCTGGTGATGCCAATAAAGGCCTGAGAAGCTCGAGGCTTGCTGGAACTTTCCGGGTTGGAGAGTGCAAACATTCTACTTTTGGAAAAGTGGTGAGCACATACGCTGGGGTTACGGAAGCTCTGTGCTGAAGACCCCCTCTGTCCCTCAGTTGTTGTCCCACATGAAAATGTCAGGCGATAAGACATTAGAATTTCTTCAGAAGAGACTTGCGCCAGTAACAACAGAAACCCTGGACCTGGGAAGAGTGCAGAACTGCAAAACCCGGAGAAGCAGCAGAGGCCAGGAGAAAGCCCAAGTCGGTATCTGCTGAACGGAGAAGTAGCAGCAGGCAGTCTGAGAGGAGCGTGCCAAGAACAGTTAAAGCCATTAGGGTTGCAGCCGCACTGAAAGCAGCAGAGACCAAGAGCGGCCTGGGCAGCTGCAGAAACCCCGGGCGAGTGCCAGAGGTGTGTGTGGTGTTAAAACAAAAATCATGGTAAATCAGTAATAGAAATTGATTGAAGTTTATTGAATTATGGTTTGTAAATCAGGATAACATTTCCACTAGAGTGTCAGAAATGTTCTGAAGATAAGAAAACCTCAAAGCGCTTTTATATAAAATCTTATCAGCATTGCCATGGAAAAAGTGCCAGAACAGAACTGATAAACATTTTGTGGTCAGGAAGAATTTCATACAGCATTGTTTTCAAGAACAATTAAAATAATGAACGTAGCTCCCAGTCTGACCTTTGGAGTCTACTTCCTGAAATTGACTGAATTGTTCAGAAGAATACAATGCCTAAGGCGAAAGTTCTTATTAGCTTATCTAGACCATTGTTTGACTAAAAAGCGACTTTTCGGAACCAATTTTTTCAAGGCTCAAAATTCAAAAGAACATCTAAGGGTAAAGGCCTGGGTGAATTATTCCAACTTCTACAAAAGCCAGAAATTTGGATTCCAGGAGAATTAAAATGGCTTCTCAGTGTGAACAAATATTTTTGCCATGTATCACCAATATCCTCACTTAACTTTTTGAGATTATGTATTATACTTATTTTATATTATTGATCTGTCTCTCCCTGTAGCTCTGTTTCATGTTCTTGTATTGGTTGTACTCTTCACAATTGCCTAGTTTTATTGACCTTTGAGATCGTTCTTTTCCCCTGGAAAATGAGTTACCATATCTGGAAATGGGATTTACAGAGGAGCCAAAGTCTAGGCCCTGCCGTGTTGGTTCCCCTCTTGGTAAGTTAAAAGAGAAGAAAAGGATGAGCCCTGGCACAGAGAAACACAGGCATCCCAGAACTCCTGCCTAATATCCCGATATGCTGCTCCTCCACCAGCAACTTCTTTCTTCAGAGTTGATGTTTTAAATTCCCTGAGAGGAGCAACATTGAGAGGAGAAAATCACTTTTAGCGTTTAACCCAAGAGCGCTGAGGGTTTGGAGGAGAGGATGCTCATGGACAGCTCACCAACCTGCATCTCAGTTTACCATTTTCTCAGCCAGCAGGGTTTGGGACCGCCATGATCTCATCCCATGAGGCCTGGTGTCTACAGTGGCCAGTGTCAGTTTTCATCTCACAGTGATTATGGGGACAGGGTCAAGGACACAACTTAAAATCTCTTCCTTAACCAGTTTTCCCACTACTATGCCCCCTACTTCAAAGAAATGAACAAACTAGTTCCTGACAGCCTGGAGAATCCCCAGGTGCTTTTTGTTTATTAATTTTGTGTTTTTGTTTGATAATCCATTGATCCATGCTTCTCCCACTCTGATGCTATTTTTTTTCCTAAGGTTGGTTTTGTTTTTCTCAATCAAAAAACAGAGTGTAAAATGTTTTTGGTCATGAACATCTACTACTATATTTCATAATCCGGATTAAGTGTTTACAGTAACAGTACAATTTTGGAATATAAGAACTGTCTTGGTCACATTCTTAAAAAGAAATTGAACACGTACAAGATCTCAATTAACTTCTATTATGGATGTTTGTGTTTGAGTATGGGATGTTACTTTGAGGTTTTGCCCAATAGCATAGCAGTAACCAGAGGCTGTAACTTGAGGGGGCTTTTGTTTTTACTTTTTTTGAGTTTTGCATTTCTAGCAATTTCTGTTTGCCTATCCCATGCTGATGCACTTCATTGTAGCTAACTCTAGTTTTTCATTCCGAATAACCCAACTGATGTGCTTCCTGCTGATATTGCTCTGTTGTTAGAAATCTAGCATTGACCTTACTAACCACTGGAATATTGGCCTTTGGCTACATTGTCTGTAAAGTTGCCAGGTGCCCATGCATTCAACATGAATGTGTGATATAGTCCATTAGCTTTAAGTCTTTATGAGATCTTCTGAGGTTGGCTGAATGCTCTCTGCTGACTTTAAATAAAACAAATTTATTGACTTAGTGTAGAGCTTTATTGCGTGAATCATTGTTAGACTGCCCTTGATCATTTTTATTTGCTAATGCATTTATTCATTTTTACTCTTTACATGCTGTTGATTTCAGAATATTTTACTGTCTGTGAATATTATATTTGCTTGTGTAGTGTTCTCACTAGTGAAATTTCCTATATGCTGTATTAAATTGTAATTATACTCACTGAGTGCTTTGTGTATGTGTGCATGTGTGTGTGTACCAATGTGAATATGTTTTTCTACTTTCCATACGCAGTTTACAAATGCACATGAGGTTTTATAAATTTTAAATAATTCTCTTTTTTTGGCATTATCTCAGATTTTTTTTTTACCACATGCTACAATGTAGACTTACAGAAATTTAAGAAATTACCAAGATTTTGACTACAAGCACAAAGAAGTAAAATAAAAATTTAATAATTATTTATATTATTTAACTAAACCAAAAAACCTGTTGCCATCGAGTTGATTCTGCCTCATAGCAACCCTATAGGACAGAGTAGAACTGCTTGCTCCATAGGGTTTCCAAGGAGCAGCTGGTAGATTTGAACTGCTGACCTTTTGGTTAGCAGTTGAGCTCTTAACCACTGAGCCATCAAAACTGATTGGAAGGAGCTTGAGAGGCTGCTAGACCCGAGGCGGCAGTCTTAGGTAGGACCACTGCCATGGGAGAGACAGGTGACTTAGAGAAAATAAGCAATTCTAACTCATGACGACTCCACGTGTGTAAGAATAGAACTGTGCCCCATTGGGTTGTCAATGGCTGTGACCTTTCGGAAATGTATTGCCAGGCTTTTCCTCTGAGAAGCCTCTTGGTGGACTTGAACCGCCAACCTTTTGGTTAGTAGTCAAGCACTCAAGTGTTTGCGCCACTCAGGCAGCCTTTAATAACTATTATATGGGGTTAAATCATTTTTCTAGCCTTGTCTGTATCTGACAGAATTTTGCAACAGGAGAAATGGACAAGACTGTATGTATGTGAAATTTTGAGGCTTCAGTAAAAATAATTCAGTGATTTCAAAGGAATTTTATTTTAATTTAAAGAAAATGATTCAAATAATCTCTTAAAATACTGGCTAAATATCAAATGCTTGAATGTAATTTGTTTAGGGGAAGCATTGTTTTATATTTTTTAAATGTATATTGCATTTTATTTATATATTCTAACATTACAAGTGGTCTTGAAAAGGAACTGTAAAAGGCACTAAAAATGAGAGGAATTATTTATAATGAGTTCTGTTGAAAAAGCCAAAAATTCTAATGAATAATCATTTGCATTGATAGCATATATAATATAAAATATATACCTATATCTAATGCAGTTACTGAACTATGAATTTACTGGGTTCGTTATCTTATAGTTTTAATTTATATGAATAATAAAAAATAAAAATCTATACATTTTCCATTTAGGAATTATAGAAATTAAACTTTGTGCCATTTAATTACATCTTTCAAAGGACTATAATCTCTTAATCATCATGAGCTTCTCTTTTATCTAAGTAATTGGCATTCACGCACATTGCATTCAGATTACACTTTTCATGTCAAAAAGTAAGGCTGACTGCTGAAATAGAGGCTTTTCAAAAGTAAAGCTTCTGCTCTTTTAGTTTATGATGTACGAATCCCATTGAATAGCCCATCAAATATCACCCTTTGATGAGGTTAATCTATATGTTAATGGTTTCTCTATTTTTTTTTTTTTTGGTATCTTCATCTTCTCACTTATTTTGAATACATTGTATTTGCACATTTTACATTGTTTAAAGAGAAAATTTGCAAGTCACTGAAGGGGGCATCATACTCCAATGACAGAGAAATTACATTCTGTAAAACTTGTGTTTAAGTGCTATGAATATGTTCAAATTATTTTAAAAGCGCCTCTGAAAGGGATTTTGTCTGTTATAGAAAAACTTCTTATAGAAATTATAAACAGATCATGGTGAGGGATGAGGGGAAGAGTAGCTTCTTTAAATAAAACCACCTCATAAAAACTACATACTATCTGTTCTATTTTAACATTCAGAGGAGGAAACAAGCTTAGAAATTTTACATAATATATCTAGCTACTAGAGTACGCTATAAACACAGTAGTATGTTTGCTATATCCCTCTATATCTAGAGGAGTAAAATTTCAGGCATTGGACAAAACCCCGTCATACCTTGGCAGATACAAGGAAAATAACTAATATATAAGGTAACAAATAGAACTGCTGGGCCATTGGGATTAACCCTCTCTTCTTGAAGGCTTGCAATGTGATAGAGATACAAGGAAATAAATGGAATCACAGAGACTTTTCAAGAATGTAGTCATCCAACTTAAGTCAGGCTTGTTATCTGACTCAGAAATAAAGAACCTAGATTATAAAACAGAATATCCAAGATTAATCTGCATTTCATTTCTATCTAGCTGTACTCTCGTGTTTAAGATAGTTTCAAACTTCCTGTATGTATCAGTTTCATTGTCTGTGAAATGAGGATAATATATGTCCGTGTAACACACGGGGTCACCATGAGTTGGTATCAACTTGATGGCAATTGGTTTGATATGTATGTATATCAGTGGTTCTGCTTTTTCTTGAAAACCTTGGCTAAACACTTTTGGTACTAGAAGTGGTGCTAAAAGAACAGAATCTTAAGGATAAATTTTCTGAATTTGTTTTGAGGATTCTGGAATTGATTTTCAAATATGGTTCATTTTAAAGGTACTAATGACTCTATTTGCAACAGTAAAGAGCGCACTCATAGTCCATAGCATGATGTTGCAACAGAGATATTCAAAATACCCCCATTGGACTCTACTAATCAAATGCTTAGGAGTCTCTGGGTGGCACAAATGGTTAAGTACTTGGCTACTAGCCCAAAGGTTGGCAGTTCTAACACGCCCAGAGGTACCTTGGAAGACAGGTCTGGCAATTTGCTCCTGAAAGGCCACAGCCTTGAAAACTCTAAGGATCAATTCTATTCTGCACACAGGGAGTTGCCATGAGTTGGAATTGACTCAACGGAAACAAACAACAGCAATCAAATGCTTAAGGGAGACAGTTTCTAAGTGATCAAGTATTGGATACTTCAGGACACTTTTGTCAAACTGATGAGTATAATGACATTGCCAGTGTCTTAGGCTGTGTTCTCTAGAGAAGCAAAACTAGTAAAGCATATAAATATATACATAGAGAGATTTATATCAAGGAAACAGCTCACGCGATTGAAGAGGCTAGACTCTTCCAAGTCCATGGATCAGGGTAGAGGCCTCTCAGAAGTCACGCAGCCACAGAAGCCGGTGAGCCCAAGATTGGCAGGACAGAGAGCAGGGCTCCCACTCACAGGCTGTGAAGGTCGACGAATTCCAAGATTGACAGACAAGACTGCAAGGTAAATCCTGATTCACATAGCAGCAGGGGGTGGTGAAATCAAGATCAGCAGGTCAGAGAGCAGGGTTCCCCTCACAGGCTATGAAGATCCACAAATCCCAAGTTCAACAGATAGGCTGACAGCTCAAGTCCCAAGAAGCAGACGTGAGATGATAGGAGGCAGTTGCAGGATCCAGAGAGAGTAAAAAGCCAGAACATCTGCTTATATTCAGATGCAGGCCACACCTCCAAGGAAACTCCCTTTCATCTGATCGGCTACTCACAGCAAATTCAATCATGAGAGTGATCACATATAAACACCAAGAATCATAGTCCAGCCAAATTGACACACAATCTTAACCATCACAGTCAACCCCTTGTTAACTTCGCACATGTACACATCTCCTTAAACCATACATAATCTCTGAATAAATACAATTAGACAGTCATATCCAACTAACGTGTATAATCGAAATTGCACTAGCCTCATTTACATCTTATGTTTTATAAGTGAAGGAAACAAAAATATTTGATGCACACATATAAAGCAGAAATACTCATAACAATTACAGTCCCAGTTTCTGCAACTGGTCACGTGGCCATAACTGGTATTTAGAACTACCTTCTTCCAGCACCCATTCTGTATTCCCTTTGCCCTCAGCAAGCACCTTGGCTGGTTGTGGTTCTTTGCCTGGTGCGGTGACCCAAACCTTCATTCCTGAATGGTCTGGGTCATTAGTAATCATGTCAGAATTAGGTTGCTGTAGTTTTCAATTGACTTTAATCACATTGTAGTACTAAGAGATGCCGTAAGAAATCTCCTGCATTCCAGACATACTCTTCTTTACCTCCATTATGTAATATCAATCCGATTTCCTCTTGGTAATCAGGATCAGTTACGCTAGCCAGTATGGTAACTTTACCTGTTGATTCAGAAGCATAAGGAGCCCAAAGTGGCCAGGTGGCATTCTTAACTTCCAGTTCAATGGAATCAGTGATGTGTCTCCAGGTAGGAGAATTCCTCCCTTTGGAACTAAAACTTCTAGACCTGCAGAGCATAAGGTTGCAGGGACAGGGAGCAAAAATCTTGCAAATGGGTCACTAGGGGTAATAATGAGTGGTGCCACTCCCATTTCCACCCCTTGATTCCTGGACCAATAAATGCTGGCTATGGGAGAAATAGCATCATATATTGGGTGCTGGTTTAGAGCATATACAACCTCCTGGAGAACTTTGCCCCAACCCTGCAAGGTATTGCCACCTAGCTGCCACCATAATTGCATCTTAGAAGGCCATCCCATCGTTCAATCAAGCCAGCTGCTTCAGGATGATAGGTGACATGGTAAGACTAGTGAATTCCATGATCCTGGGCCCACTGCCGCACTTCATTTGCTATGAAGTGAGTCCCTTGATCTATGTCAATGCTGTGTGGGATACCATGATGGTGGATAAGGCATTCTGTAAGTCCACAGATGGTAGTTTTGGCAGAAGCATTGAGTGCAGGGAAGGCAAATCCATATCCAGAGTGTCTATTCCAGTAAGGACAAAATGCTGCCCTTTCCATGATGGAAGTTGTCCAGTGTGAGCAACTTGCCACCAGGTTGCTGACTGATCACCTTGAGGGATGGTGCCATATCGAGGACTCAGTGTTGGTCTCCGCTGCTGGCAGATTGGGCACTCATCAGTGGCTGTACCCAAGTCAGCCTTGGTGAATGGAAGTCCATGCTCCTGGACACATGCATAAACTCCATTCCTGACACCATGGCCACTTTGTTTATGAACCCATTGAGCAATGACAGGAGTAGCTGGGGAAAGAGGATGACTGGTGTCCACAGAATGTGTCATCCTATGCACTTGATTGTTAAAATCATCCTCTGCTGAGGTCACCGTTTGGTAAGCATTCACATGAGACACAAATATCTTCACTTTTTTTGCCCATTAAGAGAGGTCTATCCACATACCTCTTCCCTATAAATCCTTGTCTCCAATTTTCCAATCATGTTCCTTCCAAGTCCCTTACCATCCAGCCAAACCATTGGCCACAGCCCATGAATCAGTATACAGTCGCACATCTGGCTGTTTCTCCTTCCAAGCAAAGTGAACAACTGGGTGTACTGCTCAACGTTCTGCCCATTGAGAGGATTTCCTTTCACCACTGTCCTTCAGGGAGCTCCCAGAAAGGGGCTGTAGTGCTGTTGCTGTCCACTTTCCAGTGGTGCCTGCATATCGCGCAGAACCATCTGTAAACCAGGCACGAGTTTTCTCTTCTTCAGTCAACTCATCATAAGGAACTTCCCATGAGGTCATAGGTACAGACTGGGAGATGGAAGGTAATGTGACAGGAGTGGGAACCATGGGCATTTGGGCCACTTCCTCATGCAACTTACTCGTGCCTTTAGGTCCTGCTCTGGTCTGATCTCCTATATACCACTTCCATTTAATGATGGAGTGCTGCCATGCATGTCCAACTTTATGACTCTGTGGGTCAGACAACATCCAGTTTATGAAAGACAGCTCAGGCTGCATGGTGACTTAGTGTCCCATGGTTAAGTGTTCAGTCTCTACTAAGGCCCAGTAACAAGCCAAAAGTTGTTTCTTAAAAGGAGAGTAGTTATCTGCAGAGGATGGCAGAGCTTTGCTCCAAAACCCTAAGGGTCTGTGCTGTGGTTCATCAATTGGGGCCTGCCAAAGACTCCAGACAGTATCTCTATCTGCCACTGACACTTCAAGCACCATTGGATCAGCTGGATCATATGATCCAAATGGCAGAGCGGCTTGCACAGCAGCCTGAACCTGTTGCAGAGCCTTCTCTTGTTCTGGTCCTCACTCAAAACTAGCAGCTTTTCAAGTCACTTGATAAATAGGTTAGAGTAGCACACCCAAATGAGGAATATGTTGTCTCCAAAATCCAAAGAGGCCCACTTGGTGTTGTGCCTCTTTTTTAGTTATGGGAGCAGCCAGTTGCAATAACTTACCCTTCACTGAAGAAGGAATGTCTCAACATGCCCCACACCACTGGACCTGGACCCCTAGAAATTTCACTGAAGTGGAAGGTGCCTGAATTTTTTTGGGATTAATTTCCCACCCTTTAGCACGCAAATGTTTTACCAATAAGTCCAGAGTCATTGACACTTCTTCCTTACTAGGTCCAATCAGCATAATGTCATCAGTGTAATGGACCAGTGTGATGTCTTGTGGAAGGGAAAGGCAATCAAGGTGGAGGGCTGGAGAGTTGAAGTAGCCCTGAGGCAGGGAAGTGAAAGTGTATTGCTGGCCTTCTCAGCTGAAGGTAAACTGCTTTCAAAGTTACAATAGCAGAACAGACACAAGATAGACATTTCCATTACAAATGGAAGAAACCAGGAGAGAAGAAGGGAAAACAGGCACCAAGGAAGTCAGCAAAACACATTACTTTAGCCCTCAAGGGTTTGCAAATAATCTTCTGTTCTCTGAGACAATTTACATAATGGCCCTGCCCTCCCAGACCCCTTGGCCCTGGGCTTCAGCTCTGCCTTCCAGGACAACTGGGATGGCAACTCTGCTCCCATGGCTTCAGGTGCACCATTCTCCTAGTCCATCAGAGTGACAGCTCCACCCTTAGAAACACCAGAGGCCACAACTCCACCCTTTGAAACCCCAGAGGTCATGACCATACCTTTTGAAACTGAGGCAGCTCGACTTCTTGTATTCCTAGTCTCTTCAGCTTCTGTTTCCTGTGGTCTCTTGGCCCTCAGGCCTCATGCCTGCATCTGCCCTGCTGAGGCAAGTGTTCCAAAACTCAGTAGCTCCACTGATAAGTGCCTGGAGACACCCACTCCACCAAGAAGCCTCCTGCACACAGGCACTCAGTTCCCTCGCTCTGTGGGTCAGTAAACCTAACTCCAATAAGTGCCCAGAGGCACCCCACTCTGCCAGGAAGCCTCCGGCACACAAGCACTCAGCTCTCTTGCTCTGTGGGTTGGCTCTAGTGCCATCTTATGCTGGTCTCCTGGTTCTGATGCTGCTGGTCCTCTGCCACTTGTGCACCTCTATCCATTCACAGTTGCAAAACCACTTCCACATTTTAGGTATCTGTTAGCGTAGCACCCCACTCTCAGTACCAAATTCTGTCTTAGTCATCTAGCGCTGCTCTAACAGAAATACCACAATTGGATAGCTTTAACAAAGAGAAGTTTATTCTCTCACAGTCCCATAGGCTTCAAGTTCAAATTCAGGGCATCATTTCCAGGAGAAGTTTTCTCTCTTTGTTGGCTCTGGAGGAAGTTCCTTGTGATGTATCAGTCTTCCCCTGGTCTGGGAGCATCTCAGCACAGGAACCTCATACCATCAAGAAAACAGTGCCTGGAGCAGAGCACGTCTTTTAGGCCTGAGGTTCCTGCACTGAGATGCTCCTATACCAAGGGAAGACTGATGCATCACAAGGAGCTTCCTCCAGAGCCAACGGAGAGAGAAAGACTTCTCCTGGAAATGATGCCCTGAATTTGAACTTGTAGCCTACTGACTGTGAGTGAATAAACCTCTCTTTGTTAAAGCCATCCACTTGTGGTATTTCTGTTAGAGCAACACTAGATGACTAAGACAGCCGGGTAGCTACTACTTTTGCTGGACAAAGTGGGGAAAGAAAAGGATGAGCTCAGGGCATCAAATTCCCAGCTCAAGTGGTTTGTAAGTGACCAGAAAGTTGCTATGTGTGCCCTGAATAAAACCTTATGTCCTGTAGCCACAGAGCTGAGAATACTGAAAACCAAACCCAGAGTGTCATCCTACGAGTGGCTGAACTACAAGGCAAATTGAACTCCCAATCTCACAAAGTGTCTGATGTTAAAGTAAGAACATTGTTTGGGAAGAAATGGGATCCTGAAATTTGGAATGGGAACATATGGGCAGATTTTGATAAACCTGGGAACATTGATGCCCTAAATTCTGATGAGTCTTCTTTGACAGTAGAAGCAGCCCATCCAAGGAAATTACCCCAGTTTTGCATGAGGAATTAGTAATTACCTCTCTTGAGTCAAATGCTTTTGCATGGCACTGCTAATTTGCCTAAGGAACCATCCCACACTCTTCTTTGCTTTTAGAACTGTAACTAGTCTCAAGTCCCACTAGGCCCCCAAAGGTGAGATACAAAATGTGACCCATGAGAAGGTATGCTACCTCCAAAAGAAATGTATAATTTTTCTAATTTATAGATACATAAATCTGGGGAATATGTGTGGGAATAGATATTATGGTTGCAGGATAGTGGTGGAAAGAATATTAAGATGCATCAGTCTGAATTTATTCATACAGACCCCCTAAGCAGAGATTCTGCAGTCAATATTTTAGTTGGAGGAGCTAAGGAGGGCTCTGTTTATTTTATTGGTTAGCTGCAACATGGACCAAAGGTGGACTGCATTAATGAAGTTGGAATGTCAGAATTGCGTTGGTATCTACTGTTGTTGTTGCATGGCATTGAGTAGCTTCAGAGTCAGATGAAACCCTATAGAGCAGCGTAGAACTGCTCCATAGGGTTTTCTAGTCTATAATCCTATGAGAGCAGATCACCAGATCTTTTCTGCTGGTGGGTTTGAACCACTGGCTTTTCAGTTAGCAGACCAGCACTTAACCCTTGTGCCACGAGGGCCCCTTGATATATACTGTAGAAAAAGGTATACAAATGCTTAGGGAAATTAGAGTTAGAGTGATTTCATTAGGTTAGACTCACCCTGTGAATGTCCAGAGGATGCAACTTTCTCCACAACTGTGAGGAATAAATTTGTGAGGGGGGTGGGGGAGCACCAGTATCCTTGAAGAATGCTGTGGTAACTCTTCTCTGAAGTTAGATATTACAGTGGGAACTTCTACCAATGAATTGGGAAAGCTGAATGCAATGGGGTTGATTGGATGCTGGAGTGGCAGGGGCTAAGTGGCAACAGTTTATTGCCAAAGATAAAGTGGACTTGGTTACCATAATGAACAGAAGAGTCAACACATTGATCAGAAAGTCTGATTCACATAGACTACTGGTATTTACTAACGGATCATGATGCCTGTCAAGGGCTGATTGTGTACCCCAAAAATATCTGTCAGCTTGGCTGGGTCATGATTCCCAGTGTTGTATGATCGTGTAATCTGATGTGATTTCATTATGTGTTGTAAATTCTATCACTATGATGAGATTATATGTGATTGCCTTATGTGTTGTAAATTCTTTCACTGTGATGAGGTTATACTGATGAGGTTGACAAGATTAGATACTGTCTTAATGCAATCTCTTTTGAGATATAAAAGAGAAGCGAGCAGAGACACATAGGAATCTCATACCACCAAGAAAGCAGTGCCGGGAGCAGAGCGCATCCTTTGGACCTGAGGTTCCTGCGCAGAGAAGCTCCCAGACCAAAAGAAGATTGATGACATGGACCTTCCTCCAGAGCCAACAGAGAAAGTGTTCCCCTGGAGCTGATGCCCTGAATTTAGGCTTGTAGCCTACTGGACTGTGAGAGAATAAACTTCTTTTTGTTAAATCCATCCACTTGTGGAATTTCTGTTAGAGCAGTGCCAGATGACTAAGACAATGTCCCTAGGAATTAAATGGATGGGAAATTTGTTAAATATTCACTTGATCTATATAAGCCGAGGCATTTTAGGTCAAGTGAACAGAAGTGTAACTTGAATCACCAAAATAGAAAATCATGGCCCCTCAATCAATTCTGAGACTGGAGCTAATTTACAGACCTCAAATCCCTTGAATGAAAGGGAGGCTGGGTCCCCTGGGGGAAGGACCCAGTACACTGCCAAAAATGTAAAATATTAAACTTTCCAGTGACCTTCAAATTTGGATTACCCTGGCTTCACTCAGACACAATGGAAGGGGGATGCAGTCACACTTCTTTTGCACATAGGTTATGACACAGTCCACACCCACTTCCACATTTAGGTACCTGTTGGAACAGCACCTCACTCTTCTGGTGCCAAATTTTGCCTTAGTTATTTAGTGATGCTGTAACAGAAATACCTCAAGTAGGAGGTTTTAACAAACAGAAATTTATTTTCTTATAATTTAAGAGGCTAGAAGTCCAAGTTCAGGGTGCTAGCTCTAGGGTAAGGCTTTCTCTCTCTGTCCAATCTGGTGGAAAGTATTTG
This sequence comes from Trichechus manatus latirostris, assembly GCF_000243295.1. Classification (NCBI taxonomy): domain Eukaryota; kingdom Metazoa; phylum Chordata; class Mammalia; order Sirenia; family Trichechidae; genus Trichechus; species Trichechus manatus. The sequence continues at coordinate 1,975,078 of NW_004444173.1, forward strand.
CCTCTTTTCAACTTCTGCTCTGGGAGATCCTCAAGTGACTTGGAATCTCTCTTCCCCATCTCTGCCTTCTCACTTGCTTGTTTAATTTATGTCTCAGTAGAGATTGACTCAAGATACACCTTAATCCTTCCTCATTAACATAGCAAAGATGACCCATTCACAAATGGGATTATACCCACAGGCAGAGGTTAGGATTTACAACACTTATTTTTGGGGGACACAATTCAGTCCGTAACACCATCATTCACATAATCTTCTCTAAGGAGATCAGGCACACTTATGATCTTAAGCATGGTTTCAATTAGAGAATTTACCTGCCTCTCATTCTCATTCACAACCAGCTCCATTTGTGTATGAGTTTCTAAGCCTTGTCTTCTGCACCTTTGCTTCCTGTGTACTTTGCTTCCATCTAGCAGTTCCTTTGACACTTTTAAACTTTGATGAAGAGGAATGGTTTTGCTGAAACCATCCACTGTTATCTGAGGAAAGTGTTCCATATTGTCCTGAGGTGCTTCCAAGATGTGTGTGTGTGTGTTAGTCACTTGAGTTTAGGGGGATTTGGATGTGTCTTCAAGTCATCTTGTCTATCCTTGAAGGTGAGTCATCATTGGTTCATGGAAGAAATGTTAAAGGGGTCTCTCTTTTTGGTCCTTGTTCTAGAAACTCTCCTGGATCCTCCTGTGAAGACCTGTTGAGATTTTTATTATGCATTGCTAAAGACAGAGTTTACAACTTCAGAGAAGTCACCTCCACAAGAGGTAACTCAGTGGCTTCACGGGCTCCTTTGATCAGACTCATCTTCTCACTCACTTTACCAAATTCTTTAATCTGGCTAGAAAATCTTTTGGCTAATTCTTCTTCCCTACTTAAAATGTATCTCCTCTTTACTATGAAAACCACTAAAGTAGTACTTACTAGGATCTCCCTGGGAAATCCAAAGAGACCTCGGTCTTGTTTCAAGCATTCCGACAACACCAGCAGAGCACCACACAGCTACTTCAATACCAGCTGGGAAGACATATTGTGGCAGTCAGCAGGCCCTCCATGGCTCCAAAGAGCACCTAAGTCCTGCCTCTTGTTGCCAGTGTCCTGTAGGCCACAGCTGACTTCATGTAACACTTTGAAGTATTCTGTGGCTAATCAAACAAGTGTCTGACACCCAGGACAGACTGAGGGAGGGGGAGGCTGACTAGATTCTATGTAATAGTACTCTCCAACTTTTTGTACTCAGTGCAAAAATAGAAAGTGATGACCTTTGTATAGTGCATTTGGGGAAGTAGAAGGGCTGATTTCTGCCCAGGGAGAACAACTTGTGAGCTCTGGCCACTCTAGGCCCCACATAGCCATGCAGCAATCCTAGAGGAGCAATGCCATGACCCATTTCCTGCACAGGAGGATAGCAGGGCATAGGGGTGGGGCACATTACAGTGGAGCACTCCCATGCCTATGTCCCTGTGTGAGGTTCCTTCTCCTGATTTAAATTTTTCTCCAGCTGCAGGAAAGCCTAATCCTGCCTACAAAGGTCACAGGGATCTCCCTGTCCTGAAGGCTCTTTCTCTCCTTTGTGTTTGGGCGACAGAGCCAGGCTAGGGCAGAGGACAGGAGGGTCTCACCAAAGGTATTAACTACAGGACCTGAATTTCAATGCAACCAACCAGCCAACCAACCCTTTGCCATCAAGTCAATTTTGACTCATAGTGATCCTATAGGACAGAACAGAACTGTCCCATTCGATTTCCAAGGGGCAGCTGGTAGATTTAAACTACTGACCTTTTGGTTAGCAGCTGAGCTGTTAACACTGCACCACCAGGGCTCCTTTTATCCTGGGAAGGTCTAAAAACCTGCAGGATGCTAAGCAGTTGGGGACTTCAAAACATTACAGTCAGATTCACAATTAAAAAGATGTATCTCCTTTATTTTTTCATTCATTAAAGGTTTTTTTTTAAGTATTTAAATTCAATAATTATTTAACAAAAATCATAATATATTTGAGTTAGTACACAAATGTGTACTGATAATTGTAAGGATAATTCACAGAAAAAACAATTTTTACATGATTTTGTTTTTTATTTATATTTAGTTAAAAATAATACAGATTAATCTCAAAATGTTCAATAACAAGTCTTACACATTTCTCTAAATATCAAAGAAATATTTTTCAATTTTAAAAACATATAGTATTTAGATACTTTTTGTGGGGAAAGTGGAAAAGAAATATGAGTAAATATGTTAAAGGAACAACATAATTTCTAGTACGGGAAAGTTTGGCTCATGTGTTTTTTAATGGATGGTGGGTGGATCATTTAATACTATTTTTTAAAATGTATTTAAATACATTTAAAATACATTTAAAAAAGATAGAAATGCATTTAAAAAAGTGAACTCTCATGTATATTTTAAAGTCTCAATAACTACAAAATGACAGAAATCACACATTTTCAACTATTTAAAGTTAAAAATATGCAGGAAGAGGATAGCTTTTTAAAAACCCTTCTAGGAATATGTTATGGATTGAATTGTGTCTCCAAAAAATATGTGTTGTAAATTCTAACCTCTATGCCTATGGTAATAATCTCATTTGGGAATGGGTTTTCTTTATTATGTTAACAAAACAGTATTAATGTAGGGTATGTTTTAATTCAATCTCTTTTGAGATATAAAAGATTAAGCAAACAAGTAAGCAAACGAAGGGGAAGATACATGCCACATGATCACCAGGAGCCTCGGAATAGAAGCCGAAAAGAGACAAGAACCTTCCCCCAGAGCGGACAGAGAGAGACTGTGTTCCCCTAGAGCTGGCACCCTGCATTTGGACTTCTAGCCTCCTAAACTGTGAGAAAAATAAATTTCTGTGTGTTAAAGCCACCCACTTGTGGTATTTCTGTTATAGCAGCATTAGATAACTAAGAAAGAACTCAAAACCAAAAAGTTTAAAAACTACTGGCTTTAACCACTTATGTTTATTGTCCTGGCTGATGTGTTTGCTTTTAATTTTTGTGTGCAGCATTATGTTCTGTTTTCATCTATTCATTTATTCATCTCCAACTTGCAATCCGATTCCTTGTTACCCTGAATTTGTATTTGTTTTACTTCATTCTTCTCATCTTTTTTTTTCTTTTGTCTATACAGCTATTTGGAAAATTTTCTTACTAGTTTCAGTTATCTAAAGTATGACTTAAATTATACCGAAAATCATACTTGTAAGTTTATGTTTCTAACTATCAAAGTAAGAATGAAATGATATTTTCTGAATAAGTAAGATTAAATAATAAGTAAGTTAAACCTATCTTTGCTCTCCCCTTAACTTTCTGGCCTTTGTGATTAAGATACGGGATTGTTTTTAAAACAACAATTATTATTAAAATTTGGCTTTTTAGTTTTAATAGTATAAATGATTTATATTAAGTTACTTTAAACTTTTACTATCAATTTTGTGAATTCTGTAATAATGGTATGCAGGCATTTGCAAAGGTTAAAAACGTGCCAAGTTTTCTATATCTCAAAGCTGCCTTAGATACTTGAGTCATGTCAGATTTTGGATTCACTCTCCTAGTTGAATGAAGAGAGTTTGTTATATTAAAAAAATCAAATCATGTCTTGTGAAATTTATAGGTATTTTAGGTTTTGATGTTAAAATGTAACTCTGTAAGCTTGGTTGGTGAAAGTGGCAGATCATCATTTGACAGGTTTATAATCAAGTAGTTGATTTCTAATGGGAAATGCATAAGGAAACGAAACTCACTCAGAAATGGGTCTTTAGGAAAAAATGAGTTCTCATGAACTACATATAGTTCATGTACATTCATATACATTGCTGAATGATATGAGAGTCTCCTAACAGATATCATTCCATTCAGTCCATTTCCATAACATAAGGCAAGTAAAACTTACATGATTTGGGAAGGAATAAGCTCTCCTATAAAAGGTCCCTGGTGGTGCAAATGGTTTTCACTTGTCTACTAACCTGAAGGTTCACCGATAGAATCTACCCAGTAGACCCATGGAGAAAAGGCTTGGTGATCTTCTTCTGTAAAAATTACAACCAACTCCTGAGGTTCACCTTTCAGCCAAAGATTAGACAGGTCTATTTGGAGCTCTTTTGGTTAAAAGCTTGGCTGCTAACCAAAAGATCGCAGTTTGAATCCACCAGCCACTCCTTGGTAAACCCTAAGGGGCAGTTCTATTCTGTCCTATAAGGTAGCTATGAGTCAGAAATGACTCAACGGCAACAGGTTGGTTTGGTTGGTATAGGGCAAACAATAACATGCGTAAGGAAACTGTTTTTAGTTTAATCATGTATATGAGACTAAATGGGTACACCAGCCCAAAAGCAAAGACAGGAAGGCAGGAAGGGACAGGAAAACTGGACAAAGGGAAATAGAGAACCCGGAGTGGAGAAGGGAAGAGTGTTATCGCATAGTGGAGTTGGCAACCAATGTCACAAAACAATTTGTGTATTGATAGTTTAATAAGAAGCTAATTTGCTCTGTAAACTTTCACCTAAAGCACAATTTTTTAAAACAAACTATGTTACAGGAAACAAAGATACTCCAATATTATAATAAAAAGATAATTTTAAAAAATTACAGCCAAGAAAACTGTTCTACTCTGTAACATATGGGGTTACCATGAGTCAAAACTGATTCAACAGCAAGTGTTTGGTTTAGATTTTTTGAGTTCTCCTGAGAATAATTATTATTCACAGGGCTGCCTTTTCTAATGAACCAGTACTGATTTTTTTAAAGGCGGTTATGCTGTCTCTTATCTCAGAGGCACACTGAGGCTGGATTTGCAGGTGTTTGAAGAACTGCAAACTGGATTAGGTTGCTAATACAAGAGTGAACTGCTGTTGCCAGAGTGAAGAAATATGGCTAGGGTGGTGTTCCCAGAAAGAGGAAACAGACAGCGAACTATCAAAAAGAAAGCAGTAAGGAGCTAGTATCTTCCCTTTCCTCCAGCCCTGCTGTTTCCCTCCTGCACCTCCTAGTGGCAGAGTCTAACAGGGAGCCGATGGCAAAACAAAAATATTTTGGTTTGCAGAGGCCCAATCTCCAGCATTAAAGCACAGAATACAGAAGAAGCATTTGTCTTCCTGGGAAGGATTTCTTGAATTCTATTCTAGAGAACAGTAAGATGCAATATTAGTCACATTTTGTTTTTCTAACGGATTGACGTTTTAAGTTAATAGTAACTGAGACACAGTATGCAATTAAGAAATACACACTCTAAAGGTGATTTAATAATTCTATAACAACAACAACATATTATAGATACACTATAACCATGTAACATTCAAATTTACTATATTTTTAAAATTTTTACTGTGTCCCACACACTGTGCTATTAATTGTCTTTGCTGTTCTTGCCCTTGAGTCGCTTCTGACTCATAGCTACCCTATGTACAACAGAACGAATACTGCCTGGTCCTGCACCACCATCACAATTGTTGTTATGTCTGAGCCCATTGTTGCAGCCATTGTGTCAATCCATCTCATTGAGGGTCTTCCTCTTTTTCGCCATTAATTAGTGAATGAAATTATTCTTTCATCTGATGTTGATTAAGCACACTCTATTTCATTCAATGTGCTTGTCACTATATTACAGCAGACTATATGATAGGCTAGTTCTTTCTTTGGCATTCTGGAGCACATAGTCTACGGGGAAGGTAATCCTTTAAACAACTAATTAATCATTAATTTCAAATGTGTTAATTGCAGGAAGGACATTATGAATGGGAAAATTAATGGGATTTAAACTCATTTAAATAGTTTACATGAAATTATCTGAGACTTGAAGGGAGAGTAGATATGGTTAGGGAAAGGGATGGAGAGCAGAGAGAACTTGCCAAAGAAGGGACCAAAATGGGTAAAGTCCTCTTGGCAAGAATAAGCAGGTAGTTTATTGTGGTAGAAGCACTTCATCATCATTATCTCACTTTTAAATCACTCTAGAAAGCAGTAATGCTCATTATTTTACCCTTTTGGGGGACTTGTAGGGAGCAAAGTGAGGCTTAGAAACTTGCCCAAAATCATAGATCTAGTAAACTGTGGCTAGAATTGAATTTAGGAGTACAAGTACCATGTTCTTACCATAACGATAAAGTGCCATTTCCTATGTTAGAACTCCTTTTGACACTTGCTCAATGAGCAGAGATATGGAATTAATTGCTTTACTTAATCATATCAACAGATATTTACATGAATTTCACGTGTAGGATTGTTTTGCAGTATGCTTGTCACTAAATTGTAAGAAAACTTTAGTTTAGTTCTTGAGCCAAAGATGTAATGAAGGGCAAAGTTGTATCTAATACAGTGGTGAGAAAAATGTAACATATTAGAAATTATTATTAAAAGCTTTTAGATGCAAAAATCTGAAGTTTGCTGATAATGAGTGTTATTCCTGCTCAATAATTATATGACTATCAGTAAAAAGTAGCATTTTCCCATGTCATACTTTAACATTTTTTTCTATTATTACACTGTTGTCGTTAGGTGCCATAAAGTGGCTTCTGACTTATAGCTGCCCAATGTACAACAGAATGAAACACTGTCCGGTCCTGCACATTACAATCATTGTTATGTTTGAGCTTATTGTCGCAGCCACTATGTCAATTCCTGTTGTTGAGGGTCTTCCTCTTTTTCACTGGCCCTCTGCTTTACCAAGCATGATGTCCTTTTCCAGGGACTGGTCCCTCCGATAACATGTCCAATAACATGTGAGACAAAGTCTCACCACCGTTGCTTCCAAGGAGAATTTCGGCTGTACTTCTTCCAAGACAGATTTGTTCTTCCGGCAGTCCAGGGTATATTCAATATTCTTCACCAACACCGCAGTTCAAGTGCATCAATTCTTCTTCGGTCTTCCTTACTCATTTTCCAGCTTTTGCATGCATATGAGGCTATTGAAAATACCATGGCTTGGGTCAGGCGCATCTTAGTCCTCAAGGTGACACCTTTGCTTTTTAATACTTTAAAGGGGTCTTTTGCAGTAGATTTGTCCAATGCAATAAGTCATTTGATTTCTTGACTGCTGCTTCCATGGCATTGATTGTGGATACAAGTAAAATTAAATCCTTGATATCTTCTATATTTTTTCCATTTATCATCGTGTTGCTTATTGGTCCAGTTGCGAGGATTTTTGTTTTCTTTGTGTTAAGGTGTAATCCATACTAAAGGCTGTAGTCTTTGATCTTCATCAGTAAGAGCTTTTCCTGGTAGATAATATTATTTTGCATGCCAGAAGCTATTATTACCTTCATGTTTGCTATTTACATTATTTTCTAGCTCTCTTCAAACAGATGGAAAATTTGGGAAAATGAGGGTAAAAAGATGAGTAAAAATTAAAAAGAAAGAGAGAAAATACAGCTTTCAAAAGAGCATTCACTTTTATCTACCCATTCTCTTAATAATGAAAAATCTTAATTATTTTGAATATACTTTTCTATCCCATCTGTGTATATGTGATAATTTCTTTAAGGTAGATAATGAGTAATGGGATTGTAACATCTGATGCACATTTTCAATATTTGTATAGACAAATAGTCCTCCAAAGTAGATGCACTTACCATTTACAGTCACACGAGCAAAATCCAGAGAATCATTTCTCTTACACCTTTATCAACGTGAGACATTATCAAACTTAAAAAAAAAATTATTTTAACATGACATATGATCCGCTTTACATTAGTCAGAATGTTTTTGGATGCAAGTAACACGCATTAACTCAACTCAGTTAAACATTAAGGAAATGTATCACATAATGAGAAGTTTCAGAAATACGGCGGTTCCAAGCATGGTATGACTCAGGCTCTTACTCCTCCTCTCTGTATTTCTCTTAGTTCTGCCTTGCTTCCTCTATTTGCTCTGTCCTCAGGCTAGATCTCCTCCTGGTCATCTAATGGCGGTAACAATTTCAGATTTTGCCTCCAGAGACGACAGTGTCCAGAGGCATAAAAGAGGCCATTTTTCCCTCCTGTACTTGTTAAGAGTAAAAAAAGAAAAGAAAAACAAAAATCCCAGAAGACATATCATGTCCTACAACAACTTCTCAATAAATATTGACAACAATACTGGTAAAAATAGCCTAATGCTTAAACCAGTCACTGGCAAAGGAATAGTTTATACCATACAGATATAAGATTGGATTGTTTATACCATATAGATACAAGATTGGATTGAAGAAGGACCAGCTCTTTTGCCTGGGTAAGTAGTCTGTCTTTCTTGAGGCAAGCAGTCAGTCTTTCTTGAGGTGCATGACCATGAGGAAGAGAGTTGATGTAGGACTAATAAGCAGCCCTATTAGTGAAAAACTTCAGGGTTTCTGAAGTGAATATTATCTAGACAAACAACATTTTCTGCTATGTTTTTGCAAGAAGAAAAAGGGAAAATAAACTCCCTTGCTAAAGATATACCAAATGAAGAATAATAACTATTCAAATAGAAATATAGTATAATAAATATATAAAGAGAAGTAAATTCAACTTTAGAAAGAATTCGGGGAATTTCCTGATACAAAAATTTTGTTTATAAAGTATTAGCATATTTTTAAATACAAAGTTATATGATCACTAATACATTTTATGAGGGTACACTGGGCTAGGGTGGCGGGTTGTTATTTTGCATATGGTGATTGGTTAAGGCCTCCTTGAGACCGTGATTTGAACAGATACTGGGAGGAAGTGAGGGAAGGAGCCTTGCAGACATTTGTGCATTTTGTAATTTAGGCAGAAAAGCCCAAAATATGAAAAAAAATCAAGTGACATTTTCTAGGTATCAAAAGGAGATTCTGCAATGATGGTAGAATTGTTCATTTTGCAAAATGTTATTTTTACTTTTTCTTAAATATTTTATTATTAAGACCCAGTTGTAGAAGCATGAAATAACACATAAAAATTTCACTAGTTACTGAAACTTAAAGTTATATCCCACTCTATTTTACCCAGGCTAATACAGCCAAAAGAAAAATAATGGACTCATCTGGATATATATTTTTATTAAACAAGATTTTTTTCTATATTATAATCACCACCACTAGCATTTATTAAGCATATCTTCAGGCTTGCTACAAGCAGTACAATATTTCAGTGAGTTTTTGAACACTGAAATAAAGAGTTGTGGATAAAAAATGCCAGGCCTTATAAATCTCTAAGCAAGAGACATGGTATGTCTGTTATAATTGAGTCACTAGAAACAGACCTTAATATTGAGCAGAGATAATTATCCAAGTTTTAATATGATCTCTTTGTCATAGCCCCTCATACCTCTCAGTTTTTTTTTTTTTTAATTTATACATAAAGTTGACTAAATGAGATAATGCATATCTTGTAATAAATGGTATAGCTCCATTTTTATTTGTGGACTGCTGACAGCTTGTAAGCTTTACCCCTGCTTCTTCCCCTGTACCCAACATCTGGACAAACTGATAAGAAAGCCTGGGTACTCTTTCCTTTGGCATCAGCAGGAAGATCCCATTCCAAAGTGAAAAAACCCTTACCTCAGCCCCATCCTCTAATGATCATAAAAAATACTCTAAGCCAAGCCAATTTCCTTTCCCTGCTCTCTCAAGACATTTTTATACCAGCTTGGGGGTTGCTCTGTTCTGCCCAAAAAGCCTTATTATGTAAGTAACAAACCTTTTCATACACTCTTGGTGTGTGTGTGCCATCATTAGTCTTGATATCCAAACTAAATTTTGGATGGGAGTCCCTCCTGCCTCTAAAGGATGACCATGTCAGTTGATTCTATGAGCAGAGTAGAGGCTAACCATCACCACTGGGGGTATTTCTTCTCTTACTTTACCTTGCTAGCTGACTCTGCTGCCTGCCAACTAGCTCACGCTTTGAGTTGTGTTGCATTTGCTGAGCCTGTTGAGCCTGTTATAGATTTAACTGAATTATATTAGAAGTGTCAATAATTAATTGGTTTTACATAATGGGTTTCCATCTTTGAGGACCCTATTTTATTTACAATGGGAATGTAACTGGGAAAGATGTTGTATAAGGTCCCATTTTTTCAAGCCAATTTGTAAGTGTCAAAAATTAACACATTAATTTTAACGTATTACTCATTGGGTCAAGCATCCATGCCCACTATGGGATATTTTAGGACAATGGATGCTATGATTATGGGAAAATTAGAGGTAATATTTCCAGTGGTTAAAGTATGACATAACTGTATTTGGCAACTCCCCTAAGAGTATAGAGGGTACCTTACTTAAAGTTAGTGGGATCCTTTTATATAACTGTAATTTGAGCCCCAGTATTGATTAAGGCCACTTCAAAGTTCCAGAGATTACTGGTAGAGGCCAGGGTACTCATTTCACTTCTCAGAACACATAATGTCAATGGCTAAGTCACTCATTTCACTTCTCAGAACACACAATGCTGGGCTCTTGAAAAAGCATTGGTGGAACATTCATCTTCCTTATCAACCTCAGGCTGCAGGCCTCAGAGAGCACCATAATACATTACTTATACAAATGCAAATTCAATTAAATCAAACATCGCACATTTCAGTCATCAGTCAAACATCAAGGATGGATTGTAACACAGAGTCTGACTCCATTTTTTGATGTTTGTTGACAGCTTTTAAGCCACACTTCTCCTTCTTCCCCTTTGCTCCACACCTAGGCAAGCTAATAAGAAAGCCTTGGTTCTCTCTCCTTTGGTATCGGTTGGAGGTTCAAATCTTGCAACACTCTTCTCATACACAGAAACCCTCACCCCAGCTCACCTCCTAACCTCCATAAAAGCTAAGCCAGTCTCCCTTCCCTGCTCTGTCAAGACATTTCTGAACCAACCTTACTCTTTCCAGAAAATCATTATTTAATAAACAGTTTTATAGCCTCTTGATGTGTGTATAACATCATCTGTCTTGACATCCAAGCCAAATTTTGTGTGGGAGTCTATCTTATAACTTTAACATAACTTCAATACATTTCTTTCTGTCTCTTACTTGTTCTACTCAAAACAGCTTTTTTTAAAGCTTTTGGTATCAAGATTATCCTAACTGGTGCATAGTATTCTATGGTGTGCCTACATCACATTTTACTTATCTGTATCACTATAGCTGGTCACCAGGTTGTCACCAATTCTCCACCACCACAAAGTGTATTGGGATGACTATTTTTCACATTTCCCCTCATGAACCTAAGTAATATTACTCTGGGACATATATCCAGGACTGGTATTGCCTGTTCATATCCTTTGCTCATTTGTCTACTTTTGGTCCTTGTTTTTCAGGAATTAATCGGGTGTGTTAAATATTGTATGCTAGTCAGACATATCAAAAATATCTTCTCCCTGCTCTGTTTATCTTTGTGCAGAGACAGTCTTAATTGTAATGTAAACAAATGCAAAATTCCTTTACTGTTTATGCTGTGGGTCCTGTTTAAGAAGCACTCTCCTATGCTGATTATCTAATATATTCTCCAACACTTCGTCTTTCCTTTGAAGTCTGTATTTTTATTTTGCATAAGATAAGAATCAAGCTTTATTTTTTCTCCAAAGAGTGATCCAGTTTTCCCAAAGTCATATATGAAACTTCTATCTTTTCTCCATGGATTTTGATGACTCATTTATCACATATCAGGTTATCATGCATACATAGGTCATCTCTACTTTTTCTGTTCTGAATCACTCACTGGTTTATATTCTAAACCTTCTTACTGTGTGGTAGTACTTACGAGAGTGAGCCCCCACCATGAATTTTTCTTTTGCAATTTTGATTTATCTATTTATGGATCTTTGTCTTTTAATCAACTATGATTGAGGTTACATTTAGTTACAAGTTTAATTTGAGAAGATTTTTATATTCTTACAAGTAATAGCTATTTTATCTATTAATATGTTAATCTTATTATTCAGATCATTTTTAATAGAGTATTATGGAGTTTTTTTTTTTTTTATAATATAGTTAATAGAGTCATAAATTTTCCCCCAGTGATGATGTTGGACATTCTTTGTTCAGTTATTTGCTAAAGACATTATAGTTTTCATTGTTCTTGTGAGTTATACACTGCAAATTATATTCTATAATAATAATAAAACCATATGGTTATATACTGATTTCAGATCTAAGATTTTAGATGATTGAGTTTGTTGTCCTTTTATCAATTCCCATTCACAAACAGAAGTGAAACGAAGTCATTATAATTATTATTTTTACAAGTGTGAAGAGAACACGGAATCGATAGCAATGTTCCTGGAGAAATACTAGGAACTCCAGAAAGGTAGACAATGGGTCCCTAAATTATCACTATTTGTCCTGACCAATTTTCCTAGACTTGAAAATATAGTATATATCAGGTGGATATTTCTGGATTGTTTATTTATTTATTTTTCTGGAAAACCCTGCATGCCACAGCATCAAGAGTTATTCTCATCAAAGTTGAAGTCAGAGCAGGCCATTGCTCACTGGTAATGTGAAATCCTGAACTTCCACTGAATTCTGAAATCCTGGCATGTTGTCTGCACAGATTAGTAGGTCATTTCATTAAGTAGCAATAATGAAATATCAAATTTGTATGTCATTTCATCCCCTATATATCATATTAAGTCAGGTATTACTGTATATTCTAAATATTCATTACTGGTTTACCCAAAAAAAATTGATCTTGTGTTAAGCCAAATATTGTCATAATCTCTCAATAATTTGAGTAGCTTGTTGATTTTAATATGATCATGAAAATAATCATATTATTTTCAAATAATGGGGGCTTCATCTATGCCTTTTTAATCCTCTTTTTCCCATTATCTTATATCACGGACCAGTATTATTTTAAACAATAGCAGTGAGATCAAACATATATGTGCTTTTCCTGGTCTTAAAATGAGTATGTCTAAAGTTTGTTTTTTTGCTATCAAGTGTGATATTTGCTGAATGTTTTTTGGAAGGAGTCATCATCAACCTACGGACATTTCTTTTTTTTCCAAATTTTCTAAATATTTATTTTCCTCACAGATGGATGTTAAACATTATAAAATCCCTCTGTAAATTAATAACTTAGCATTATGATCATAAACTCTTCTTTTCTTGTAAGACAGGTCCTTTTACATCATTTCCCTAATGTCAGAACAATCATAAATCAAGTTCCTGAAATGTCACTGTTTAATAATATTTGCAATCATAGTAATCAAACCAAGAGACAAACAGTGCATGAGGTTCAATATAAAAATCAGCTGATACATTTTTAAACATCCTAACTGTAACAAGGAAACCCAGAGTGCCTCAGTATGTCTAGGTGCACACTTCATATTGGCTGAACTCATGAGAAATTGTTCTAAAAGGAAGATAATATACTATTCTTCATGTAAAATTAACATCAAACTTGAATTTAAAGAAGAAACTACTTTTTGATTGTGTGCCACCGCTTGTGATTATTCACATATATGTGACTAGTTGCCTGTGTAAAATTTAACAAAATTACTTAAAAAGGGACATGTTTTTAGTTTTAAAATTTATATTGTAACTGTAAATGCTCTCATAAATGTACTTGAAGTGGGCTAACAAGTCTTATGAATGTCAAGTGCAAATATTCTCATAAATGTCAATTTCTGAAGTTCATGAATATGGATTTTTCAATTTTTTTTGCAAATATCCCTATGATTAGAATTTAGCTATCAGGAGAATGAAAAGGTTGGAATTGAACTTTATTAGAGTCTTATCAATCCCTACTTTGAAACAAAGCTAGTGGTTTATGATGTAGGGAATTTACATATAGATCTACCATTTCATTCAAAGTATTTATAATCTTCCTGGGAAGAAATGATTACATAACAAATAAAATTTTAAATAATACAGTAATGTATCATAAATGTGAGATGAATCTGAAGAAGAGAAACATTCCCATGGATTTGAAAGAAAAGAGTTAGAGATTGAGCTGTATATTCAAGGATGTGAAAATTAGCAAAGTAGATGAAAAGTTGCAGTGAATGTAGATAATTGTTAGCTTTTATATGGTGTTAGTCCAAGACTATCTTAAAGGCTTATTAATTATCTTCAATTATTTTTATTATAATAACAATGTATTCTAACTTTTACTGGTACTGGGTGACAGACATCGTTGCTATTTTGTTCTCTCTTTTTCTTTGTCTATAATGTACACACACACATATGCACATGGAAATTGTTCATTTATACCATACCTAAATTACTTTTATTGAATATTTATTAAAATACAGGGTTTTTCTTCTTCATGTGCTCTTTAAATTCAAATATAATAGAAGTGTGGCAAAGATAATACTGTTTAGCAACATCCTTTATATTGACGACTTGAATTATGGTGTTGGTGAAGAATATTGAATATACCATAGGCTGCAAAAAGAACAAACAAATCTGTCTTGGAATAAGTATGACCAGAATGCTCCTTAGAGACAAAGATGGTGTGACTATGTCTCACATACTTTGGATATGTTATCAAACAGGATCAGTCCCTGGAGAAGGATGTCATGCTTGCTAAAGTAGAAGGTCAACAAAAAAGAGGAAGACCCTCAATGAGATGGATTGACACAGTGGCTGCAACAATGGGCTCAAACATTACAACGATTGTGAGGATGGCTCCGGACCAGGCAGTGTTTCTTTCTGTTTATAGGGTCACTATGAGTCGGAACTGACTCAATGGCACCTAACAACAACAACATATTAATATAAACTATACTGATTATAACAGTTGTGTCTCCGGGTGGACTTCTGTCTATGAGTTGCCCTCTCTCATTTATTTTTCAGATTTATAATACATTAGTTTCTGAACAATATAATGACAACAGCAGGAATAACGACACCAAGCCTGGTGATGGCCTTCAAACTGTGTATCTCTACGGATAATGTATTACAATGACTGGGGGGTGTCTAAGACTTTCACAATAAATAAGTGGATTAGGAAGCATTTTTTTTAATTTTTTTTATTTTATTGTACTTCAGGTGAAGGCTTACAGAGCAAATAGTTTCTCATGAAACAGTAGTACACATGTTGTTTTATGACATTGGTTAACAACCCCACAACATATTAACCCTCTAAATTCTCAACCTT
>NW_004444173.1:1990204-2000080 GCF_000243295.1 Trichechus manatus latirostris
GGTTAACAATCTCACAACACATCAACAATATCCTTACTCAACCTTGTGTTCCCTATCACCAGCTTCCTTGTGCCCTTCTGCCTTCTGGCCCTTGGCACTGGACTCCTGTACCTCGTTAGTCTCATTTGGTTTGACGGGGCTGTCCACTCCCAGGATGAACAGTGAACCTCGGAGGTAACTTCACCACTGAGCTAAAAGGGTATCTGGGGGCCATACTCTCAAGGTTTCTCCAGTCTCGGATTAGGAAGCATTTTTACCACTAATTTTTAAGTGATAATATTCTTGTAATCATGGGAACATTCTGATCACTAAGAAGAGAGAGAAAGATTGCTCTAATTTATTGGTAGTATATTTTATTTCTTATATTTTAATGTAATAGCATGATACATAGCCTTAATAGTGTGATAGGAATGTTTTTCAGCAGGGCTTCTTAGACACTATGACAAAGTTGGAACAAGGTCGTGTCACCATTAATAAAGTTTCTAGGATATAGAAACATTAATTACTTTGGTAGATTTAAAAATAAAGTGATTTATATTTGCTCTCCATTTTTCTGCCTATGCAGCTCAGTTGTTAGTAGGTGTGGGCATATTGTCCTCTAATCAAAATTTTCAAGGCATCTCTATTAAGAAGTCAGTAAAACAAAGTATTGAAATGCAGATTGCATTGATTTACTCCAAGTTATTGCAAGGTAAGAGGAAACTGGTATTTTAGGGTAAATCGATATAATCTGCATTAAAATACATTGTCTCATAGAGTGCCAGGAAATATTCAGCGATCTACATTTTAAAAGTGGCCATTGTGAGCACCTTATGTTGTCAGTCCTGAAATTTATATCCCTTGCACCTAAGAGGAAGCAAGTTGCTCAGAACCTAAATTTAGTTTCCGCTGAGTTTTCTCTCAGTGCTTCTAGTTTCTAATCAGATAGGGAATATATGTCTGGTTAATTTCATCGTAAAGAAATATGAATATCTGACTTCTAAATATTAATGTGATCAGAAGTTTTGATGTCTTTATATCAGGACTGCCCACTAACTTATACTTTTTTTTTATACTTATATCTTTACAATTTTGTTTTTTATGAAATCATGTTTTTTTAATAAAAAATTGACATCTCAACAGTAAATCTATGGTTTTATTTTGATGGTCTCTCTAAAAAGTCTTTGTTAATGTCTCAGGTGATCTTTAACGTTTCCACTTTAGCAAGCCAAAGGAGCTTTTAGCCATTTCCTATGCAATAATACTTTGTGTGTATGAATACAAATGGACTTTATAAGTTACTAGGAAAGCATAAAACAGCAAAGCAGAGGACATTCCATTCACATAAAACTTATTTATTTACAGTATAAATATACAGGAAGAGAAGAAAAACATAGGATGTCCATTAACCTCTTTACCATGATATATCATAAGAATGTCTGCATGTTTTCGGCTTATAAATTCTCTTAAAATTCTCGATAAAAAAGGAGCAAAGGCATTTCCATGTAACAATAGATAATAGTGAGTGTAAAAGTACATGTTATGAAGAAAAGCAACGACTATGAGATAATGCCCATTACTGCTTCATTGACAAGCCTCTTCTTGTGTGCCTGTACTGAGAATGGGGATGAGAAATGGGGTCCCAGGTCTATTAGAATATTTGAAATAGTCTAAGAAAATATGATGTCACCAAAAGAAATGAGAAATAACTAATTGTGACTTTATAGTGAGTAGAAAATTACATTACAGGAAAGATAAGAAAAGAAAATTCTCTTTGATTTTGATCAATTTTCTCTGGTCTTTGGTCAAATTTCTCGTACATAATTATGTTTATATTTTATTTTGATTTTTAAATATTTACTTTTCTCTGATATATAATGCTGAATCTAATTGGAAATTATAATGCTATTATTTATAATTTTGTGAATATTTAATGACATTGTACTCCTCTTCCAAAATCTGTTTGAAATGTTCTACCTACTTCTCAAAAGTAAATGTAATAATTCAGCCTATAAAATCTCAACAAAGAATTATCAGAATGCAATGCTTCAAGGTTATCAGCAAATTAATACTAGAAAATAGAGTTAATACACACAGTATTTTTACATAAATAATGTGCACCTTCTACATTTATTTGCCAGCCTCTCCCTCCCACCCCTGAGGTATTTTCATAAGTAAGCAATGCTAACGTTTTTACAGCAACATGTAAAAAAAAATTGGCATACTGACACTTATGAAAATAACTTGTGGAGGGAGGGAGTGGCTGGCAAACAGACGGAATGTGTTATTTGCGTTAAATACAGAAATATACTAATAGCATTAAATAAATGTTTAAAGAAGTGAATAAAATACATTTTCCTTTTTTCTTTCTCCAATTTGTTACACCTTAGCTAGCAAAGAAATCTATTATATTGCATTTTTCATTGGTATTTCTCTTGTCCATGCATACAAGAGAAAAGAAGCATTATGTTGATAATATACAGGGTTTCTAAGATGAATCAAATTGAACCCATCTTAAACTATATTGATGTCAAATTGGCTGGGGAGTACTCCAAATGTGAACTCCACAGATTTAAATAGATCATTGTAGGCATTATTTATTCAGAAATATGCATTATAAGTTATAGGTCCATAAGCACAAATATTATCTAAATTACTTACAGTTACAAATTTGGATAATTTGAAAAATTAACCTAACTTGGCTTGCATTTATATTTATATTCATATAACTTAAATATGTGCTCAAAATTGCTTAGTAATCAAACTAAGCATTACTCATAAACTGAGTTTATACTTTTTTCCTATTTTCTCCTTCTTTCTTATGGTAGAACTCTCAGCTGTCTACCTTAGAGTTATGCATCTCTTTTGATTTACTCACGGTATCTTCATTTTGATAATGTGATCTCATAATGTTCTGGAAAGTTGGGTCCCTCTTCAAGTTCTCAGGATAAATAATAACTGCTCTAATCCAATCATAGTAATCCCATTCCACTTTGTCCATGACTGGTTTCAGCATGAGGATGTCATTCAGTTCTGATCAAGGAATTATAGGTGCTATGTAATGAAAAGATTTAGGGCAAATGTTACATAAAAAGAAAGAGAAAGAGAGAGAGATAAAGAGAAATTTCTCATCCTTCCTTTGACAAAGAGAATGTGAGGAATTAATGCCTGCAGTGGCTGTGTCCATCTTGTGACCATAAGTGTAGAAATCAATGTACTAGCAGTGGCAGCAAGAAGATATAAAGAACAGGGATCTTAGAGGTCATCAGTGTACCTCTAAATCAACCAATCCTGGAACTGTCCACCTCCAGATTCTTGTAATGTAAGATAGTAAATCCTTACAACATAAGATAATAAATTGTTTAAAACCACTTTAGTTAGGTATTAGGTTACTCACACGCACCAGTTCACAGATTAATAAGGTTTACAAATGTCCCATACATCCATAATTCTTTCAATAATGAAATCACCATGTTCTCACAGAAAAAAAAGAAACTATCAGGGTAAAACTGTCTTCCTCAAACACCAACAATTCAAACAACACATTGTAACACTTCTTTGCCTCTGTTTTCTTTAGGATCTTTCCTTTTACAATGAGTGTCTACTTTGAATCAAAGGCTAATAAATCCCCCATTTGTGATCTTGTGAACCCTTTCAGCCATTTTTACAATATCTTTCTTTAGGTTACTATCTTTCCTGCAAAAACGGTCTCTTTCTTTCAATGGATCCAATACACTATGCTCTACTAACTCCATACTAAAGCAGAAAGAAAAACAAAAACTATAGCAAGGGTCCCAGTCTTTACCTGTTTCTCTGTTCTTTATTATGACAGAAGTTTATTTAAAGTTTTTTACATTGTTCTTTACACTTTCTCACTCTTCAATCCAGCCTACCCAACCTTCTGCTTCAACACTCCACTTCCTTGCAAGATTAATTTCTTTCATATTTTAAAACCCAGTTGTCCCTTTTCTGTTCTTTTATTTGTCCAGTCAACAGCATTCCAAACAAACAGTGCCCTCCTATGAAATACTTCCTGTCTTGGGATCTTTGGTCCACAATTTCTAGTTCTGCTCTTCAGACTTTGACTATCATTCTTAGGTCCTCTCTTTTCCTTAACTCCTCCTCTCAATGCTAAAACGCTCCTATTAGAAAACCTTTCCCTTCTTTTTTCTATTAGAATCTGTCCCTAAGCAATTTCATATATTTCCATGATTTAGGTGTGATTTTTTAATGACTCTGTAGTTTTTATTCCAGACCAGAGCTCTCCACTGAGCTTCTAATAAATATGCCTGTCTTCTTGACATCTCCACTTGCTTGTTTCATAGTCTTTTTAAAATTTAAAACATACAGAATAGAACTTAAGGCAATAGAAACTGTAATTTTCTTGCAATTATTTATTTTTAGTGGTTTGATTTCTGCCCGCTATATAGTAGGTAGTATTATTGAGTTAAAAATTTCTGCTAAGTATAAGAAGATTTTGTTGATGTAATGCTCCATTTGCAATGACTTTCTTATGAAAGATTGAGTAGACTATAAATGTGTGGAAGCCACATGTCCAAGGTTTCAGAAAAGGAAGTTAAGCATTTTTAAGTGAGAGCAAACACAGAGACACAGAGAGGTATAAATGATATTTTGCAGAGCCACCATAAAAGTAGATCTCATTTCGTGTTTAGAAATGTTGGACACTTATGCAGTATCGAGTAGGAGCAGGAATCCTTGTACTTCTAGAAGTACGTAGCTGTTGTTAGCTGGCCCCAGACTCTTGGCGACCCCATGCAAAACGTAACAAAACACTACCTAGTCTTGTGCCATCCCATGATAAATTACAGTTCAGACCTTTGTGATCCTTAGGATTTTCATTGGCTGATTTTCTGAAGTAGATTTTCTTCCTAGCCTGTCTTGGTCTGAAAGGCCTACTGAAACCTTTTCATCATCATAACAACATGTAAGCCTCCACTGACAGATGAGTGATGACAATGCATGAGTTGCATTGTCCAGGGAATGAACCCAGCTCTAGAAGTATAGTCAGTGATTACTACTGACTGAAACTCTTCTTGGACCTAGTACAGACAGAGAGAGAGGCAGAATGTGCTCAGCTGTTAGGTGTTAGCCATGGCAGAATAACAGTTTTTTTTTGTGTTGTTTGTTTGTTTGTATATCCCTTAATGCGCATGAAAGTGAGCACAGGAAACAATCAAGGGATAATAAATGAATAGGATATTGAATGAGACAGACAATATGATCAAAGCATAGGTAGACTCACTTGTTAAAGAAATTTATAAATTCCTCCTTGCTACGAAATTAACTATGTATCTCAGATATCAATGCCTAAGTTAAGCATTTATAAGATAGCATACTCACCCTATTATGAGTTTCAGATTTAGTCATTCTTAATTTTTTTGTTGACTACACAGTCCCAAGTTAAAGAGCTCCTTTAAGTATTGCTATAAAGATATAACTAACAAATGAGAAGTGTGATAAAGATTTCAATACCTTCCTGCAACGGACTTGCCAAATCAAAGCATGAGAAACTGTGATTAAGCTACAGAAATAGCCCAATCTTCCCTAGATTCCTGGTGAAGAGACAATACTGATGCAGGCAAAGGGGGGACTATTTCTGCAACTGATAAAAGGGTATGCTTCTAGAACAAAACTGAGAGCACAGGCAAAAATTTATATTTTTAAGATTCTCACAGTATAGATTTAATGTACCTGTGTATTTAAATTGTATCAATGTAAACATTTAAATCAGAAGTTTTCTATGTATCTTTTCCCTATTTTTAAGTTATGCTGTACTGTTTTTCCAAAATGATGATAACAGCATCTATGTGTATTATTTCATTTTGTACTTGCAACAACTATTATCATTTTCTCTTTCAAAACTTTATTGAGACAAAATTATACAATAAGCTAAACTTATTTAAAGAGTACAATTTGATCAGTTTTGACATACATAAATACTTTTAAAACCATCATCACTTTCAAGATAATGAACATGTCATCACCCCCAAAAGTTTTCTTGTACTCTTGTAATATATCATCTTACTTCCAGCCCACAATCAACAGGCAACCATTGATGTACTTTCTGAAATTATCTATTTGTTTGATTTTTTAGAAATATACATAAATAGAATCAGAACTTTTTGCCTGGCTACTTTCACTCATTATAATGACTTTGAAATTCATCCAAGTTCTTATATGCATCAGTAGTTTGTTCAGTTTTATTGTTGAGTATTTATTGTATGAGCATTCTACAATTTCTTTGTACTTTAATCCATAATGGACATTTGGTTTGCTTACAGATTTTGACTCTTCCAAATAGATCTGCTGTGAGCATTCATGTAAAAGTCTTTGGGTGGATATATATCTTTGTTTCTCTTGGGTAATCATCTCGATGGCAGTGGGTCTGGCCTGGGTCTTGCATAAATACTTAGGAATGGAATGACTGGGTCAAGGGTTGACTTCAAGGTCACAGGACCTGTGCAGTCACACAGCACCTCCTACTAGGAAGGATGTTGACTTGGTTTCATGTTCTGCTTTTACCTTCTTGTTGATGGAATTGTGCTGTTTGGAAAATTGTCAAATGCACTTCTTAGTAGATGAGCTACTCCAGGCATAACTTCTCTATATTTCAGTTTATTCTTAATAAATTTCCAACAAGGAAACTTTTTTTATTTTGCATTGGATCCCCACAAATTATGCTGCTGGCCAAGGGCTGTATGGTAGGTGTAAATTTCACCTTTTAAATAAAATTGCCAAACAATTTTCCAAAGTGGTTGTAACATTTTACATTCCCACTGGCAGTATATGAGAGTCCCATTTCCTCCACATCATCTTCAATAACGTTTGGTATAGTAAATCTTTTTAAGCTTAGCCAGTCTAATGCTAATGGTTTCACATTACGGTTTTTAGTTGCATTTCTCTCATGAATAATGGTGTTCAACATCTTTGATGCACTTATTGGGCATTTGTATGTTCTCTTATAAATTGTTGTTTAAATATGTTGTCTAGTTTTTATATCTAGTTGTTCTTCTTTTTTGTTATTGACTTTTAGAGTCCTCAGTACAAATCTTTTGTCTGATATACACAAGTAAATATTTTTCCCAGTCTATGACTTGCTTTTTCATTTTCTTAATGATGTTATCTGAAAAGCGAAAGTTTTTAATTTTGATGACGTTCAATTTATTTATTTTTTAAAATGTATTTTGTGCTTCCAGTTTTCTATGTAAGAAACCTTTGCTCACCCCAAAGTCACAAAGAGTTTTTCTTGTGTTTTCTTCTAGAAGTTTTATAGTTTGGGCTCTTAGATTTTTTAAATACCCTCACATTATAAATGTCTTGTTTTTATTCTTAATATAAATATTAAAAGAAAGACTTACCTCTATACTTTTTTTAAAAGTTTTACTTCTTTTAGGTTTTCAGAGATAATAATGATGATGTAGCTAGATAGGTATGGAGACCTTACCACGACCTGGAACTCTTCACCTGTCTTATCAATTTAGTGCTTAGAATTCTTAGAAAACCATATGTGGCAGATTCTAATATACCCTCTTTATGAAAAACTAAACGGAAATATAGAGAAGTTATGCCTGGAGTAGCTCATCTACTAAGAAGTGTATTTGAGAGTTTTCCGAACAGCAAATTCCATCAACAGGCTCCATTTCATTGAACATATTATTCTCTCCCAAATGTATAATTATTCCTGATGATACTTTTTAAAAACAGTTTTCCCAATTTACAGAAAAAGTACACTCTCAGAATTTAATGGTTGAACTTATATACCCAGTTAATAAATACTTTAACATTTTTCAACTCATACTAAAAGTGATTTCTACCATAAGTTTTATTTATTTTTTTTAATTCTGTGTATCTATGTTGTGTTTATATTTTTATATTTGGAAATGAAGTACTCATTTGGGTTTTGGTTTTGTTTCTCCAAAAAGGATCCTTACTACAATATGGTCTTATCATTTCCACATTGAACTGGTCCTACCGGGATGAGCACTATATCAGGGTATAAATGTGCCTATCTAAGTAACCCATTTAAGAAAATGTTTTTTTTTTTTTTTGGATAAATTCCCGAAAGTTATACTTAATGTGTTTAAAACAGTTCACTCGTCTCTGTCTTTATTTGTGGGACAAATGTCACATATGTATCTATAAATCCACACCATCAGCAGAATTATATATACTCAGTCATTACTCATTCAGTTCTTCTAATTAACTTGACAGTTGACACAGATTATGGGTTTTTCCACTCGTTTAAGTGAATTTACATTTATTTTTCCATTATTTCTGGACATATTTCTATACATTGAAGACAAAGATAGATGGAAGTAAAATAAATGGCTATGATATATGTCAAATAGATCTGAAATGATTTGTATAGTGACTTTTATACTTAAAAATAATCTTTAAAACTTTTCTAGGGATTTAGGAGAAATGCTGCAAATATTTGCAAAGTATTTACTAAATGACAAAAACTAAATTAACTGAAAGAATTTTCACCATAGAGTAATTTGAATATTTGTAATAAATATAGGTTGCAATCACCAAATTGGTGCATATTGATTAAGAGTTTGAGCTCTGGATCTGGCAATGTCATTTTGTGATTGTCAATTTTGGGACAAATCACCTATTGCCTTGTTCTTAGCTGCTTTTCCTTCCTTTCTCCCTCCCTCTCTCCCTTTTCTTTCTTTTTCTTCTTTGCTTGCTTGCTTGCTTCCTTCCTTCTTTCATTCCATTCTTTCTTTGTTTAATCTTACACTAAGTTAATATAGTACAGAATGGTGGATATCACAAGCTTTGACAATCACTGAGTCAGATCTGTGTTTGAACTATGATTTTGTCAGCTACCACAGAAGTCACTTGCCCTCTGAATCTCACTTTCTTCATCTGAAAAGAATACTAGTATTTTCCATATTTAGTTGATTATAATTAAATGTGATTCATATAAACCATCTCATTCATGCCTTGCACACATTAGGGAATCAAAATTTTTATTTTCCTAACTTTTCTACATTCTTTATTGTTATTTATTTATTTTAAATATTACATGTGATTGCGTGCGTGCGTAGGGGAATAGGGGTGGGTGTGCATTGGTCCTGGAGGACAGGGGTTGGTTTTGTGTAACTTTGTATTTTTTTTCTTTGTTTATCATTAAAGTTTAAATGAAGTTTACATTTCAAGTTAGTCTCCCATACAAAAAATTTATACACATACTGTTATGTGACTCTAATTGTTCTCCCCATACTGTGACAGCATGCTCCTCCTTTCCGTCCCTGATTCCCCATGTCCATTCAACCACCTCCTAGCCCTCTCTGCTTTCCCTTCTCACCTCTGGACAGAAGCTGCCCATTTAGTCTCTCGTATCTACTTGAGTTAAGAGGCACACTCCTCATGAGTATGACTATGTCCCACAGTCCACACCAAACCCTGTCTGAAGAGTTGGCCTCAGAAATTGTTTTAGTTCTTAGCTGATAGAGAATTTGGGGGCCATGCTTTCCAGAGTTACTCCAGTCTCATTCAGACCATTAAGTCAGGTCTTCTTAACAGAATCTGAGTTCTGCACCCCACCTTCTCTTGCTCCATCAGGGACTCTCTGTTGTGTTCCCTGTCAGGGCAGTCATTGGTGGTAGCTGGGCACCATCTAGTTTTTCTGGTCTCAGGCTGATGAAGTCTCTGGTTTATATGGCCCCTTCTGTCTCCTGGGCCAGTACTCTCCTTATGTCTTTGGTATTCTTCACTCTCCTTTACTCCATGTGGCTGGGACCACTTGATGCATCTTAGATGGCTGCTTGCAAGCTTTTAAGACCCCAGACACCACTCACCAAAGCAGGATGCAGAATATTTTCTTAATAAGCTTTGTTATGCCAATTGACCTAGATGTCCCCTGAA
>NW_004444173.1:2003078-2004704 GCF_000243295.1 Trichechus manatus latirostris
GAGTACTGCTTTTGCTGTGTCCCAAAGGTTCTGGTAAGATGTGTTTTCATTCTCATTTGATTCAATAATTTCGTTATTCCATCCTTAATTTGTTCTATATTCCAGTAGTTTTTGAGCAAGCTGTTGTTCAGTTTCCATCTGTTTGAATTTTTTCCCTTGCTTTTTCTGTTATTGATTTCTACTTTTATGTCTTTATGGTCAGAAAATATGCTTTGTAAAATTTCAGTGCTTTGGATTTTGTTAAGGCTTGCTTTGCAGCCTAATATGTGGTCTATTCTGGAGAATGTTCCGTGTGTATCGGAAAAGAAACTATACTTGGCAGCTGTTTTGTGGAATGTTTGATATATGTCTATGAAACCAAATTGGTTGATTTTAGCATTGAGATCTTTCGTATCTTTGATGAGCTTCTTTCTGGATGTTCTGTCCTTCACAGAAAGTGGTGTGTTGAAGTCTCCTACTACTATTGTGGAACTGTCTATCTCTCTTTTCAATTCTGTTAGAGATTGTTGTATGTACTTTGGAGCTTTGTTGTTGGGTGTGTAAATATTTACTATAGTTATGTCCTCCTGGTCTATTGACCCTTTAATCGTTATATAGTGTCCTTCCTTATTCTTTGTGGTGGATTCTCCTTTAAAGTCTACTTGGTCAGAGATTTATATTGCCACTCCTGTTCTTTTTTGAGTGTTGTTTGCTTGATATAATTTTTTCCATCTTTTGAGTTTTAGTTTGTTTGTGTCTCTGAGTCAAACGTGTGTCTCTTGTATGCAGCATATAGACAGATCTTGTTTTTTTATCCAATCTGTCACTCTCTCTCATTATTGGTGCATTTAGTCCGTTTACATTTAGCATAATTATTGATAGGTATGAGTTTAGTGCTATCATTTTGATGTCTTTTTTTATGTGTTGTTCACAGTTTTTTTGTTCCACTTAATATTCTGTGCTGAGTCTTTTTTCTTTATGTGTTTTCTTTTCATCTTTTTCATTGTTGTCACTTTTGTATTTGCTGAGTCTTTATATTTTTCTAGTTTTTTATTTTGACTTGTAGGATTGTTCGTTTCCTTTGTGGTTACCTTAGTATTTACCCTTATTTTTCTAAGTTTATACCAGTCTTTTATTTCTTTATATCTCCTTGACTTCTTCCCATATGAAAATTCTCTGTCTATATTTTTTAGGTCCCTCTTTTTTGTTATAATGTTGTCATATTTTACATATTGATATCTGTTTTCCTATTTTTAGTGTTTTAGCTTTGGTTTATTTTTGTGACTTCACTGTCTGGCTTGCTATGTGGTTGCTCCGTCCTGTGTTTTAGTCTTGGGTAGTTATCTGATGTTATTGATTTTCTAACAGAAAGACTCCCTTTAGTATTTCTTGTAATTTTTGTTTGGTTTTTGCAAATCCCCTAAACTTCTGTTTATCTGGAAATGCCCTAATAATGCCATCATATTCGAGAGATAGTTTCGCTGGATATATAATTCTTAGCTGGTAATTTTTTCCTTCATGGCTTTATATATGTTATCCCATTGCCTTCTTGCCTGCATGGTTTCTGCTGAGTAGTCTGAGCTTATTATGACTCTCCTTTGTAGATGACTTTTCGTTTATCCCTAGCTGCTCTTAAAATTCTCTCTT
>NW_004444173.1:2008397-2011033 GCF_000243295.1 Trichechus manatus latirostris
AAGAACTCCCTTTAATAATTCTTGTAAGTTTGGTTTGACTTTTACATATTCCCTTAGTTTCTGTTTTTCTGGAAATGATCTAATTTCTCCATCAAATTTGAACAAGAGTTTTGCAGGATATATTATTCTTGGCTGACAATTTTTTTCTTTCAAGATTTTATAAGTGTCATCCCATTGCCTTCTTGCCTGCATGGTTTCCGCTGAATAATCTAAGCTTAGTCTTATTGTTTCTCCTCTGTATGTGACTTCTTGTTTTTTTCGAGCTGCTCTCAGGATTCTTTGTTTCTCTTTAGTTTTGGCGAGTGTGAATATGATATGCCTTGGTGATTTTCTTTTGGGGTCTCTTGTGTATGGGGTTCTTTGAGCTTCTAGGATGGCCAGCTTTATATCTTTCATGATATTGGGGAAGTTTTCTGTCAGCAGTTCCTCAATGATCCTGTCTGTGTTTTCTGTTTTCTCCCCCTGTTCTTTAATGCCAATGACTAGTAAATTTTTGTGTCCCACATAACTCTCAGGGTCTCTTCATTTTTCTTTGTTCTTTTTTATGAGTTTTCCTGAAACAGAGTTGTATCCAAGTGTTTGTCTTCAGTTCCACTGATTCTGTCTTCCACGGTTTCAAATCTGCTTCTCAGCCCTTCTATGACATCATCCATTTCTGAAATCTTGTTGTTTATCTTTTGGATTTCTAACTGTTGTTTTTGTATAATTTCTAGTTGTGAATTTATTTTGACATTTTTTCCTGCATCATCTTCCTGAATTCTTCCATTTTTTGTCTGTATTTTCCATGAATTTGTCTATTTTTTCCTCACGTTTGTCAGCTTTTTGTCCCAGTTCTTGGAAAATTCCAAGTATTAGAGATTTGAATTCCCTATCAGGTACTTCTAGTGCATTCTCTTCCACAGGAGAGTCATCTGGTGTTTTAATCTGGACACCTACTGGAACCATCCTGTCCTGTTTTTGTGAATGTTTTGATATTGTCTGCTGTTTTCGGGGCATTCGGTAGTTATTTCTCTCATTTATTAATTGTAGATTTGTTTGTTTAGTCCCTTTTTAAAAAAAAAAATTGACTATGTCTGAGCAGGCAGACTGCGTGCTCTTTGTTGTTTGCTTGTCTGTGCACTCAATATTTTTCACCTCCTTCTCCAACTGGCAGGTTCAGTCACTCAGATATGGTACTGCAGGGCAGGTCTAGCTGAAGAGGAGCCACTGGGACGGGTTGTTTGTGTCACTCATTACAGCCACCACGGTGGGTCGGTAATCAGTGCTGGGCAAGTTCCAGTAGGCTGTGCCTGCACTGCTTGGTGGTGTGATGTCAAGCGCACGGTGCCGGTAGGCAGGATGCAGTGGGGAGATGGTTATGTGTGGACCTAAGATGGATATGGGAGAGAGGAGAGAGGAACAGGAGCCAAAAAACTTACATACAAACAAACAAAAATGCTAGGGGAGCTTGCCATTGGAATGGAGAGATGAGAGACTATGAAACAGAGAAAAACAGAAAGGGGAAGAGGAAGAAAAGAAAAGAATGAACAAATAAAAATCAGAAAGGTTAAAGAACTGCAAGGTTCCCAGGGATCCCGCCGATGCAGCTATGAGGTCTGGTGAAGTCGCTCTCAGGTGTCGCAGCACGGCCTGGCCAGAAGGCGCAGAGCATACAATGCCTGGTATTCAGGGATCAGAAAGAGAAGGAAGATATAGAGAGACAAGAAACTGAGCAATGAAGAAAGACAAAAAGGGAAAAAGAAGGAAAAGAAAACAAAACAAAACAAAAAAGAACAAGAAAGGCCACCCAAAAAAACAGAAAAAAAATAAAAAAGCAAAAAAAGAAGTGTCCTCAGGGATCCCTCTGCACATCTGTGGAAGCCGAAGGGGAGATCCTTGCCACGCAGTTCCACCTGGCCAGAAAGGGCTCCCAACTCAAGAAGTGGAAAAGAAAACATACAAACAATTCAAAACGAACAAAAGCCCCAGGATCCCACCAGTGTGGTAGCCCAGACTGGGAAGCAGCTCCACACTCAAATGGAGCTCCGCAGCCCCTCAGGATAAAGCAAAGATGGCGCAGGGAGCCAGGCACTCGAGCGAAAGGAGGGGGAGGTGGCGAGAGGCAAGCAAGAAATCCAAAGAAGCAGAAAAAAAAAAAAAGAAAAACAACACCAGTAGCCAACAAATGGCACCCAGAGAGCCAGCCAGTGCGGGCTGGTGCCCCCGGACAAGAGACTGTGTCCGCGGGAAGCAGAGGAGGCTGAGTGTGAGTGAAGAAGTGTGGAGATTGGAAAAGTGTATATCACAAATTGCCGGTGCTCTGGACCCTCTCAGAAAGAAGCAAAGATGGCGCATAGAGCCAGGTACTTGAGTGAAAGGAGGGGGAGGGGGCGAGAGGCAAGTGAGAAATCAAAAGCACTAGGAAAAAAAAAAAAAGCAACACTAGCAGCCAACAAATTGCACCCAAAGAGCTGCCCGCACGGGCGTGCGGAATCCAAGCAGCTAGCGCCCCCCCGGCAAAGAGACCGTGGCCGCAGGAAGCAGAGAACAAACGAACAAAAGCCCCGGGATCCCACCAGCACAGCAGCCCAGACCGGGAAGCAGCTGCACACTTGAATGGAGCCCTGCAGCCCCCCAGGAAGAAGCAAAGATGGCGC
>NW_004444173.1:2011991-2024400 GCF_000243295.1 Trichechus manatus latirostris
TCTTCATTTGATGTTTTAGGGTTTCAGGATTGTTGTATTCTCTGTTCGGCTTAGTTTTTCGGATCTTTGCTGTGGAGGGAAGGCGTGGTGCTTCTGCCTAGACCGTCATTTTGCCGGAACTCTTCCTTCCTAATATCTTGAAGAGTTCTGTATATTAATCTTTCGTTTTCTGCCTCTGGTGATTCCAAGGAATTTTCCTCCTCTGGAAAATTTCTTGATTCTTTATTTTAGGAGCTTGCTGAAGCCATCATGGACTGCCTCCTTATGTGATTTGATATTGACTGTTGTCTCTAAGCCACCTATAAGTTATTATATTTAGTTATTTTATGTTTGCTTACTGTGTCCTAGCTTCTTGTTTTGTTTTGATATGCCCAAATAGGCTGCTCATGTGAGCTAGTTTGTTTATTGACAACCTTGTAGCTCTAATATCCTGTCACCAGGTGGTTAGATCTGTTATCAGGTATGCGAACTCAGGAGTCTGCCCACTCCTCCTGTATGGATTCAGCTCAGTAGCCCAGGTAGATAGCCACAAAGTGTGTGCTGCAGGCTCTCACCTGCAATCTTAGACAGGCATGGATGATTGGTATAGGCACAGGCATCTGTCTGTAGCAGGGGGACACACTCTGAGCAAGGCAAGGGGCTAACAGCTGTTCTGGAGTGTCCAGGAGGAAGTCTTTTCCCTGTTCCCTAGGGCGTGTAGGTGGGTGACTTTTGCAGTCGGACTATGAGCATCCAATGTTGTTGGTTGTAAGTACTGGGAGGCACCTCTTATTCTTGGGCCCTCTCGCAGGTGGCTTGTTGGCATGTGTGGAGCCCCCAGCCCTCATATGCGTAGGTGAGTACCCTGCTTAATGGGCAGAGCAGAGTCAAATGTCATGAACCTGCCACTTCACAGCTGAAGCCGCTGAAGTTAGACTTCACATATATACCCTGTTGTACTGAGAAATGATGGCCTATGCTGTTGAAATGGGCCCAAGTCTATGCACAGGGAAAGGCACTCAAAGTCCATGGATCCCTTATGCCTGTGTCTAGGCCAAGGAGCTGTGTTTACCCAGGGTTCCTGGCTTAGGGAAGCCAGCAGTTTATTTTTTCCCCTCTTTGTTAATTTTTTTCACTCTCCAAGGCCGGGAGAATGGCTCCAGGCGTGTGATGGATCCTACTTCGAGCCCAGGGGACTCAGCAATTGCTGAAGCTGGCCTGGGACCCTGTGCAGAGCAGGGAGTGGAGAGGTAAATGGGAGAGAGGTTTTTCCCTGAGGGGGGTGTTTTTGATCTGTGCAGTAGGCTGGATGCAAATACTTATCTTTCCGCCATCGAGGGCTGCTTCTCACTGGTTCTGGGTGACCGAGTAGACTCTCAGTGGCCGGGTCTCTCCTTGTGTGGAAGACGCCTCCTGATCACTGCTGCTTGCCTGCCTCACTGCTCACCCCTGAGCTGATTAGGCCTGATGGACTCACGATCTCATCGGGTCAGTTCTGTCACCTCTTTGCTGCTTCCGAACCTTGTCTCCCTCCCCTGCCACTCAGTCCAGTTCCTCAACTTTGCCTTTGATGTTCAGGGCTCCCAGACTGTCATATATAATCGTATCACTTGTTTTTTCAGGTCTTTGTTATAAGAGGGTCCACCAGAAGCATCTGACTACTCTGCCGTCTTGGCCCCTTCACCTCACTTTGTATTTATAAGCCAGAAACCAAACCCATTGTCATCAAGTTGATTCCGAATCATGATGACCCCATGTTTATCAGAGTAGAACTGCTCCATAGAGTTTTCTTTGCTGTAATTACTACAGAAGCAGATTGTCAGGCCTTTCTTCCATGGTGCTGCTAGGTGGGTTTGAACCGTCAACTTTTAGTTTAGTAGTTGAGAGCAAACTATTAGCACACCCAGAGAACCTTTTTGTATCTATAACATGTAACATAAATATTCCATAAATATTTTTAGTTTTCATCGTATTCAAAATATTACTTTACTAAAGGACCAAAGCTATATTTAACATAGATCATTATTTTTGCATTTAAATATATGTATTGATTTCTTACATATTAGCTGCCTTCCTGGTTTTTGTCTGAGCTTCTTGTAGGCTGTCACTGTCTTATTTTTAAATCTCTAGGACCTATGGTAGACCAAGGCATAAAGTAAAAACTTCATATGTTTGTGTGAAATGAATGAATGGGTTTAGCATTCTAAAGAAGAAATTAAGCATTTGGTAGCTTGTTTAGACTTGAGGCAGAGAAATAGTATATATATTTTTTTCTTTTTTTTTGCCTAATTACTGGTATATGCTTATAAAGCAGTTAAGATGTTTACACATTCTCTACTGTTCAATTTAGCTTTTGAGTCATTTACTCTTTAAATGTATAACCTGGCATCTAGTAGCTGCTCAATGAATGAACAAACAACTAACTAAATTGATGGATGGTTCACAATTCCAGGGTCCTGGCATTAATTTACAAAATAGCATTTGAGATTGGTTTGAGATAACTGGTTCAAAGCAACATGTCCTCATTTACAGATAAGATTATTTCAGCCCAAGGAGTGAGGCGATATATCCAAGATCCCAAATTATTAACTTAGAAGACCAAAAATATGATCTGTGTATACAATTGTTTTGTCATTTATTATAACATAAATATTATACATAAGAGAAATTTAAAAATAAGCAATATAATAAATTTAAGATTGCAAATACAATTCAAGAAAACATATAAAAATATTTAAAATGTTTTATACTTTCTCAGTATAATATATATGGTCACTCTTGATCAGAAAAATGTGAACCTATGGAAAGAGTAGTGAGAAAGACTCAAAAAGTAAGGCTCAAAAATACATTTGAATCAGCAATAAGCAAGTTTGTTAAATTTTTTCTAAATATTGACATTCATTTTCACTATGAACTTTGCATTGATAAAATATTTTTTCACTTTGATTCACAGTTGTTAGGCCCTGTATTATATGAATACATAAAAAAAATTCTAATGTCATAACTAATGATAACGGATTGAATTTTTCACAAATTATTTATTATTCTAATCTGAGGTTAAGATCCCTGAATGGTTCAAACAATTTGAGGTCAGCTACTAACCAAAAGGTTGATGGTGCAAATCTACCCATTGGCACCACGGGAAGAAAGGCATGGTGATCTGCTTCCGTAATATCACAGTTCTACTCTGACACACACAGGGTCACCGTGAGACAGAATCAACTTGGAGGCAAGTAGTTTAACCTGAGAATAACGGAAATTGAGATGGAGAAAAAAAGTAAGGAAAATAGACTGCTATTTTTTCAATTAAAATAACAGTTTTCTATAGAAATCAGCTGTAATGAGTTTGAGGGAATTCAGAGCTGATCAAGGAAAAAGATAGGACCACGAGATAGCAATATTGCACAATACACTATTTGTTTTGGATGAAGCATTGAAAGCTGCCTGCAAGGGATGGTCCCCCAGAGGAAGAGGTCAGCCAGAGGCAAGTGGGTCAAGTAGACACTAGAAAGGGAAGAGGACATGAAAAATCCCTGGGAAGAGGAGAAGAGGGGAGACTTATGCGTACCTTATGTGATGTCCCTTGCAACAAGGTGGGGAGTCTCTGAGTTACAGAACACTGAAAGCAGCAGCATCTTTGGATCCTTATAACTACAGGGTTTTATCTCACTAGGTCTCCCTAGATCGAACATACATCAAATACATTGATCATTACTGGCAAATGGAATGTGAAAGTTGCAAACAAAGATCCTACGGAAAGAAGGATCAGTAGTTGAAAAATATGACCTTGGTGACAGAAACTATGCCAGAAATTACCTGATAGAATTCTGCAAGACCAATGACTTATTCATCAGAAATATTTTTTTTCAATAACATAATCAATAACTAGATATGTGGACTTTGCCAGATGAATTACACAGCAATCAAATGGACTACAATCTGTGGAAAGAGATGATGGAGGAGTTCAATATCATTAGTCAAAACAAAGCCAGGGCCAACTGTACAACAGATCATCAATTTCTCATATGAAATTTAAAGGTGAAGCTGAAGAAAATCAAAGCAAATCAATGACATCCAAAGTATGACCCCGAATACATCCCACCTGAATTTAGAGATCACCTTAAGAATAGATCTGATACACTGAACACTAATGACCAAAGACCAGAAGATTTGTGGGAAGACATCAAGGACATCATACAAGAAGAGAATAAAAGGACATTGAAAAGACAAGACAAAAGGAAAAGACCAAAATGGATGTCAGAAGCCCTCTGAAACTTGCTCTTAAGAGAAGAGTAGCTAAAGCAAATGGAAGAAGTAACAAACTAAAAGAGCTGAACAGAAGGTTTCATAGGGCAGCTGGAGAAGATACGATGAAATGTCCCTTTTAGATTTAGAAAACCAAAAGGGAAGAAGAACACAACTGGCATTTCTCAAGCTGAAAGAACAAAGAGAAAATTCAAGTCTTGGGTTGCAATACTAAAGAATTCTGTGGGTAAAAATTGAGTGATACAGGACGCATCAAGAGAAGATGAAAGAAATACAAATGTCACTGTTGACTTTCAACGATTTCAGAGGGTAGCATATAATCAAGAACCACTAGTACTGAAGGAAAAAGTTCAATCGGCACTGAAGGCATCAGGGAAAAACAAGGCTCCAGGAGTTGATGGAATACCGAATGAGATGCTTCAACAAGCGGATGCAAAATTGGAAGCACTTATTCATCTAGGTCAAGTAACTTGGAAGACAGTGACTTGGCCAACAACCGAAAGAAATCCATATTTGTGCCCATTCCAAAGAAAGACGATCAAATGAAATACAGATATTATCAAACAATATAATTAACATCACATAATAGCAAAAATTTGCTGAAGATAATTCAAAAGCAACTACAGCCATACATAGACAAGGAACTACCAGAAGTTCAAGCCAAAAGCAGAGATTACCAGAATAATGTTCACCTGTATTTTATTGACTACAAGAAGGCATTCCAGTCTGTGGCTCATAACAAATTATGCATAACATTATGAAAAATGGGAATTCCAGAACACTTAATTGAGCTTATGTAGAACTGGCACATGAATCAAGAAGCAGTTGTTCAAACATAACAGGGGGATACTATGTGGTTTGAATTGGAATAGGGGTATGGCATCCTGAAGGAATAATCTGAGTAGATGGACTATTTGAAGGAGAATATGACAACAGGATTGGAGGAAGATTCATTAAAAACCTGCAATATGAAGATGGCATAACCTTCTTGCTGAAATGAAGATGACCTGAAGCATTTACAAATAAAGTTAAAAGACTATAGCCTTTGATATGGATTGTACCTGAAAGTAAAGAAAATGAAAATCCTCAAAACTGGGCTGATAAATTGTATCATGATAAATGGTGAAGAAATTAAATTCGTCAATGATGTCATTGAACTTAGATCCACAATGAATGCCCATGGAAGCTGCAGTCAAGAAGTGAAACGATGTATTGCGTTGGGCAAGTCTGCTGCAAAAGATCACTTCAAAGATTTAAAAAGCAAAAATGTCACCTTGATGACTAAGGTACACCTGAACCGAGCCATGGTATTTTCAATCTCTTCATGGATATTTGAAAGCTGGATGATGAATAAGGTAGACAGAAACAGAATTGATGAATTCAAATTGTAGTATTGATGGAGAATATTAATATCTTGGGCTGCCAGTAGAGCAAACAAATCAGTCTTAGAGAAACACGACCAGAATATTCCTCAGAGGTGAGGATGACAAAACTTCATCCACCCTTACTTTGGACATATCAACAGAAAAGAACAATCACTAGAAAAGTACTTCATACTCGGTAAAGTCAACAAAAATGAGAGAGCCCTCAACTAAATGGACTGGCACAATAATGGAAAGAATGGATTCAAATATACCAACAATCATGTAGATGGCACAGGACCAGGCAAAGTTTCGTTCTGTTATACATAAGGTCGCCATGAGTTGGAGCCAACTCAACAGCAACTATAAACAACAACAACAAAAGCCACTAGATGTTGGGTACAGTTTTACAGGGTATATAAAGTAGGCAAGCTCTAAGTGCTGAAAGTCTGCTTTTTTTTGGCTCTTATTAAAACAATTAGATACGTACAAACTGGGCTAATGGGCCTCAGTTTGCCATGAAGAAGTAAATAACTTGGGGCCAATACACAGAGGTCATTTTTGTGTCTTTTATATAACGCCATTGTTTGTACCACTTATGTTGTTAAATTAACATTTATTAAATAATTTTCATGAAAGAACGAGTATCATCCCTTTTGTAATAGTTAAAGAAAATGAGATAGTTAATGGAGAAATGAAGAAAATATTGAAGTTGTCAAGGATTTCATTTTACTTGGATCTACAATCAATGCCCATGGAAGCAGCAGTCAAGAAATCAAATACGTATTGCAACAGGTAAATCTGCTGCAAATACATCTTCAAAGTGTTCAAAAGCAAAGATGTCACTCTGAGGACTAAAGTGCACCTGACCCAAGTGATGATATTTTCAATCGTCCTATATGCAAGAGAAAGCTGGACAACGAATAAAGAAGACGGAAGAATTGACGCCTTTGAATTATGGTGTTGGCAAAGAATTCTGAACATATCATGGACTGCGAGAAGAATGAACAAGTGTTTCTTGGCTTAAGGATAGCCAGAGTGCTCCTTGGAAGAGACGATGGTGAGACTTTGTCTCACCTACTTTGGATGTGTTATCAGGAGGGCACCAGTCTCTGTAGAAGGACATCATGCTTGGTAAAGCAGAGGGTCAGCGAAAAAGAGAAGGACCCTCAATGAGATGGACTGACACAGTGGCTGCAACAATGGGCTTAAGCATAACAGTGATTGTGAGTATGGCTAAGGACTGGGCAATGTTTCATTCTGCTGTACATAGGGTCACTATGAGTCAGAACCAACTTGACGGCACCTAACAACAAACAACAACATTTGTTTACCTGATGTGAACAAATTTATAGTTTTAGAATTTCAACATTATTTTAAGGTTTCAATCTTCTCTATAACATTTAGATCTCAATCCGTCAAGTTTTATTGCATATCTATTACATGCCTTGCAGTGTGATCCACCCTGAATGAATTTCTAGAGCAAGTTACAGGTTTGGTTCAAATCATTAATATATTAGAATCAGCTGAGGTCCTTATCAAAATGCACATTCCTGGGCCACATGCCTATAGAGTAGGTTCTAAGAATTCGTGACATGCACCTCATGGGGTTCTTGTATATAGTAAAATTTGAGAATCACTGGACAAGAATATAAAGTAGATTTTAATTTTTCTTATTATTTCTTGCTTAATTAAAATATTGCATAATTGATGATAAATAATCCCTGCTCTGCTTTTCTACCCTCTAAAGTCCGAATAATTTTAAAAAATGATTGAAGCATAAACACATTTAAATATTGTACCTTATCCCAGGCAACCAGTTCTACCATACTATTAGTGGAGCATGTATTTCCTAAATTACTTGCAAGCTACTGACAGAGATAGCTTTCCTGCAGGATGCAAGAACACTTTTATCCCTCACTTTTCGTATGTGAAGGACCAGGAAATTTACGAAAGCTGTTTCTTATTATAGGTATTGCCTTATTTTGTTTCTACTGATTATGAAACAAATAAACAAAAAATAACACAGCTAAAAAAAAAAAAACTCAACAAAGCTCAGTCCTTTAGCAATAAGCCTCTGAATATGCTGAAAAACAGTACTTGTATGTATGCATACATGATTTCTATAAGACCGAGGAAACAAATAATAGATACATAACAAGCCGAATTCTAGGTCTATTTTCTAGTGAAGTTCAATTAGAGAAATAGAAACTATGCCTTTAAGTATTTGGAATCTTTAAAGCAAAAAATTTCTAGATTTACACAGTTAATATATTTGTATCATTTTTGAAGTGTTATACAAAATGAAGCAATTTATTAGCTGTAACATAATTACCAAATAGCAATTAAATCAATTTATATATATATATATATATTCATTGTATGCATTAATTACCTGCTCTCTGCAATGTATTGTCCTAAAAACAATAGAAAATACTAATCTTAAGAATAGTGGAGAATACAAAGTCAAGATTAGACATAGTTTCTGCTCCTCGGAGCATATTCTTAGATATGGAAACAAGACATAAATAAATCAAAACAAAACACTGAGTCTTTTTTATAGATTTAAAGGTACTTAATACATGGAAAAGATCCCTGGGTGGCCCAAATGGTTTGCTACTAACCTAAAGTTTGGTGGTTCGAACCCACCCAGCAGTGTCATGAAAGAAAGGCCTGGCGATATGCCTCCGTAAAGGCTGCAACCAAGAAAACCCTATGGAGCAGTTCTACTCTGTAACAGATGGGGTTGCCATGAGTTGGAGCTGACTTGATGACAATGGGTTTGATTTTAATACACATAAGGGCCGGCTAATTTTTAAGTGTGGAGATGAAGAAGAAGGAAATACAAGTGATCAGTCTGTTAAATTCACGGTGTAAAAAATGTTCAGACTCAAGGAGAGTCACTGAGATCAGAGGACATAGTCTCAGAATCAAATCACATTAGAAGTAGTCTCAGAGATCTTGTAACTAACTCCTTCATTTTATAGATGAAAAAGTAAGCTTCTAGTAACTTATGTACTGACACAGTGAGCTAAATTACTCTGGTTCTTGAAGGGCAGTGAAATGCTAATCAAATAGCTTGAATAAAGTACACTATGTTAAAAATATACAGGACAATGAAAGCTATCATATTTTCACATGAATATATCGGAGGCAAAGTGTGCAGATGTATTTTAAAATCTATCCCATTATGCACCTAATTTCAGCTGAAGTTTCTTTTTGTAAACTTCAACATCAGTAAGTGTAAACTCATAATCATTTTTTTAATTACAGAATGAGTTTATAACAAACAACAAAAGGATAGTATTCTCTTGTGTTTCTATTTCAGGGAAAATAATAAAAAATTTGGTGGATAATTAAAACAGTATCACTCCAAAGTCACTGTAAGGATTCAGAAACTATGGTAAATGATTTCCCAGATGTATATGCAAAAATATGTGGGATTTGAAAGAGAATTTAGTCACTGACTTATATTAAAAGACATTAAATATGAGAAAAAGAATATACATTTATTATTAAAGATGCTAATATTGAGCACAAAAAAGAAACAACAGTCTAAACTAATGTGTTACTAGACATAGTCTTGGAAATGGATTTTAGCATATATAGTGTATATATATTAATAACATGTTTTCATAATTTGATTTTGAATGTCACTGCCAGATTGATCCAGCATGTATGTTGTTGTTAGGTACTGGACAACTTGGTTCTGATTCATAGTGACCCTATGCACAAGAGAACGAAATACTGCCCAGTCCGATGCCATCCTCACAATCGTTGCTATGTTTGAGCCCATTGTTGCAGCCACTGTGTCAGTCCATCTCGTTGAGGGTCTTCCTGTTTTTTCACTGCACCTCTACTTTACCAGGCACGATGTCCTTCTCAAGGGATAGGTCCCTTCTGATAACATAACCAAAATATATGAGACGAAGTCTCGCCATCCTCTCTTCTAGGGAGCATTCTGGCTGCACTTCTTCCGGGAAAGATTTATTTGCTGTTCTGGCAGTCCACAGTACATTGAATATTCTTTGACAATACCATAATTCAAAATCATCAATTCTCCAGTCTCCCTTATTCACTGTCCAGCTCTCATTTGCATATGAGACAACTGAAAATACCATAGCTTTTGTCAAGAGCACCTTAGTCCGCAAAGTGATATCTTTGCTTTTTAACACTTTAAAGAGGTTGTCTTAGTCATCTAGTGTTGGTATATCAGAAATACTGCAAGTGGATGGCTTTAACAAAGAGAAATCTATTCTCTCACAGTCTAGGAGGCTAGAAGTTCAAATTCAGGATGCCAGTTCCCTGGGAAGGCTTTCTCTCTCTGTCGGCTCTGGGGGAAGGTCCTTGTCATCAATCTTCCCTGGTTGAGGAGCTTTTCAGAGCAGGGACCCTGGGTCCAAAGGACATGTTATTCTCCCGGCTCTTGTTTCTTGGTGGTATGAGGTCCTCATGTCTCTCTGCTGGCTTCTATCTTTTATATCTCAAAAGAGATTGACTTGAGATACAATCTAATCTTGTAGATTGAGTCCTGCCTTATTAACATAACTACTGTTAATCCATCCTCATTAACATTGTAGAGGTATGATTTACAACACATAGGAAAATCACATCAGGTGACAAAATGGTGGAAAATCACAGAATACTAGGAATCAAAGACTAGCCAAGTTGACACATTTTTTGGGGGGAGACAATTCAATCCATAACAGAGGTCTTTTGCAGCAGATTTGCCTAATGCAATACATCTTTTGATTTCTTGACTGCTACTTCCATGGTGTTCTAATTATCTTCAAATGATCTCTTCTTTTGCTTTGTTTATAACTCTCATTTTGCAGATACACCCTTATTAACCTTAATTTATTTTATTTATATTTTTTTTGGTTAAGGAGTTTTAAATGCCTTATTTATTTTACCATAAGATTTTGGGTGTTTAGTAAAAATATTAATCTGTTACATAAATTTGAAAAAATATCAACATCTATGAAGCAGCAGTTAAGAAAACAAACGATGTACTGCATTGGGAGAATCTGCTGCAAAAGACCTCTTTAAAGTGTTAAAAAGCAAAGACGTCACTTTGAGGACTATGGTGAGCCTGACCCAAGCATGGTGTTTTCAATCACTCATACGCATGCAAAAGCTGGACAATGAATACGGAAGACCGAAGAAGGATTGATGCCTTTGAATTTGGTGTTGGTGAGGAATATTTAATATACCATGAACTGACAAGAATGAACTAATTTGTCTTGTGTCATGGATTGAATTGTGTCTCCCAAAAATGTCAACTTGGCTGAGTCATGATTCCCAGTATTGTATGACTGTGTACCATTTTGTAATCTGACCTGATTTCTTTATGTGTTGTAAACTCTATCGCTATGATGTAATAAGATTGATTAGTGGCAGTTATACTGATGAGGTCTATGAGATTAGACAGTGTGTTAAGCCAATCTCTTTTGAGATATAAAAGAGAGAAGTAAGCAGAGACACATGGGAACCTCATACTACCAAGAAAGCAGTGCTGGGAAGAGAGCACGTCCTTTGGGCCTGAGGTTACTGTGCTGAGATGCTGGTGCATCACAAGGACCTTCCCCCAGAGCCGACAGAGAAAGCCTTCCCCTGGAGCTGTTGCCCTGAATTTGGACTTGTAACCTACTAGACTGTGAGAGAATACATTTCTCTTTGTTGAAGCTATCCACTTGTGGTATTTCTGTTATAGCAGCACTAGATGACTAAGACATCTTGGAAGAAGTACAGCCAGAATGCTCCTCAGAGCCAAGGATGATGAGACTTCGTCTTACCTACTTGGGGCATGTTATCAGGAGAGACCAGTCCCTGGAGAAGGACATCATGCTTGGTAAAGTAGAGGGTCAATGAAAAAGAGGAAGATCCTCAATGAGATGGATTGACACAATGGCTGCAACAATGGGCTCAAACATAGCAAGGATTGTGAGGATGGCGCAGGAGTGGGCAGTGTTTCGTTCTGTTGTACATAGGGTCTCTTTGAGTCAGAACTTACTCAATGGCCTCTAACAACAAAATTGATTGCGATGCTTAAAGTGAAATTAAGAACATTATCATTGATGTTTCCTGATCCCAACAAAGAGGCAGCATCAAGCACATCTGACCTCGTGAGTGTGCAAATCTGTTAAGCAAAAAAGTAAACAACATTCTTCTCAACTAACATTTTGCATTCCTGGAATGGAAACCGAATTTTAGAATTACACAAAATGTCCTTCGGATTTGCTTCAGTAGCCTCCCTATTTCAGGTTGTGGCTTACGCAGTTTTCAAGGTAAAAAAAAGCTAGGCTGGCATATTTGTATAACAAACATTCAAAATGACATAAATGTAATGTTATGGAGATACTGGAAAAAGGTTTGCATTATTTAAAGTGACAAATGTTAATTCAGTGGATAAGCATTCTGTCACCTGCTTGGGACATACTCACAGCTGTGGGAATCAAACTGAAGCAAGACTAAAAGTCATTGCAGAAGCACCTGTTCCAGGCAAAAGGATAAATTATTTCTATTCTTGGCTTATGTGATTATTATTTGAAATGTGCGGGCCATTTGCCACAGAGTTGGCATCACTAAGAAGACTTATCAGGTTCACAGATGTTATGCTCACTCAGGATCAGAAACAACCCAGCTCAAGCAAGAAGCTTACAGAATTGGAAAATGAAGCAGAAAGGCTCCCTTTTTTGATCTTAGCATTTCGCCAACTAGACCAAATAATATTCACTTGCCCACGTCACTGTGTGAAACGTAAATTGTGACTATATCTAGATATTATAAGTTTTATTTAAAAT
>NW_004444173.1:2024687-2026001 GCF_000243295.1 Trichechus manatus latirostris
AACAATCTCACAACACATCAACAATATCCTTACTCAACCTTGGGTTCCCTATCACCAGCTTCCTTGTCCCCTTCTGCCTTCTGGCCCTTGTCACTCGAGTCCCGCACCTTGTTAGCCTCATTTGCTTCTACGGGGCTGTCCACTCCCAGGCTGAACAGTGAATCTCATATGTTAAATTCACCACTGAGCTAAAAGGGTGTCTGGGGGCCATACTCTCGGGGTTTCTCCAGTGTCCTTTAGGCCAGTAAATCAGGTCTTTTTTTTGTGAGTTAGAAATATTATGCTCTACATCCTTCTCCAGCGCTGTCCAGAAACCTCTGTTGTGATCCTGGTCAGAGCAGTCAGTGGCGGTAGCCAGGCACCACCTAGCTGTAATGGACTCAGTCCGGTGGAGGCCTTGGTAGCTGTGGACAATTAGTCCTTCAGACTAATCTTTCCCTTGTATCCTGTTCTCTTCATTTTCCCTTGCTCCCGAAGGGATGAGACCAGTAGACTATCTTAGATGGCCGCTCGAAGGCTTTTAAGACCCCAGACACAACTCACCAAGGTAGAATGTAGAGCATTGTCTCTATAAGCTGTGTCATGCCGATTGAGCTAGATGTTCCCTGAGACCATGGTCCCCACAGCCCACCACCCACCAATTCAGTCCCTCAGGGAGTTTGGATGAGTCTATGGGGCTTCCATGATCTTTCCTTCCATAAGTTGTGCTACTTTCCCCTGTATTGTGTACTGTCTCACCCTTCACCCAAGATACCACTTATCTATTGCTTATTTAGTATTTCCCCACCACCACTCCAATCCCTGGTAACCAACAAAGATTGTTACATTTTGTATGTGAACTTTTTCACGGGTTTTTACAATAGAGGTCTCATACAATATTTGTCCTTTTGTGATTGACTTGTTTCACTCAGCATAATGTCCTCCAGTTTCATCCATGTTAGGAGATGCTTCACAGATTCATTGTTGTTCTTTCTCATTGCATAGTACTCCATTGTATGTATGTACCATAGTTTGTTTATCCATTCATCTGTTGATGGGCATTTAGGTTGTTTCCGTCATTTTACTATTGTGAACAATGCTGCCATGAACATAGGTGTGCATATGTCTATTCGAGTGACGACTCTTATTTTTCTAGGATATAGTCCTAGGAGTGGGATTGCTGGATTGAATGGTATGTCTATTTCTAGCTTTCTGAGGAAGCGCCATATCATTTTCCAAAATTGTTGTGTCATTTTGCATTCCCACCAGCAGTGCATAAGAGTTCCTATATCCCCGAAAACCCTCCCACATTTGTTATTTCCAGTGTTTTTGATT
>NW_004444173.1:2037981-2073751 GCF_000243295.1 Trichechus manatus latirostris
ACAGTTGAGAATTTAGAAGGTTATTATGTTGTGGGGTTGTTAACCAATGTCATAAAACAACATGTGTATTACTGTTTCATGAGAAACTTTTTGTTCTGTAAGCCTTCACCTGAAGTACAATAAAATATAAAAAAAAAAAAGCAAATATTACAGGGAGAGTAGTGCTTTTTAGATATATTTTGAAATATTTTAAAAATTGTTTGATTAACAACACTGAATAATCATTGCAACTTAATGGAATTATATTTTTTATATGCATTAAAACTGTTTAAAAATTGTACTCAGAAGATAACACTGGATTATCATTTCAACATTAAATCAATAGTGTTGTTGTTATATGCTGTCGAGTCACTTCCTACCCATAGCGACCCTATGTATAACAGAACAAAACACTGAGAAGTCCTGTGCCATTTTCGAAATTGTTGCTATGTTTGAGCCCATTTTTGCAGCCACTGTGTCAATCCATCTCGTAGATGGTCTTCCAATTATTTGCTGACCCTCTACTTTACCAAGCACGACATCCTTCTCCAGGGACTGATCCCTTCTGATAACATGTGCAAAATATATAACACAAGTCTTATCATCCTTTCTTCTAAGAAGATTTGGGGCTGTTCTTCTTCCAAGACAGATGATTTTTTCACTCTTCTGGCAGTCCATGGTATATTAAATATTCTTCACCAACACCATAATTCAAAGGCGTCAATTCTTCTTCTGTCTTTTTTATCCATTGCCCAGCTTTTGCATGCATATGAGGTGATTGAAAATGCCGTGGCTTGGGTCAGGCACACTTTAGTCCTCACATCTTTGCTTTTTAACACTTCAAAAGAGGTCTTTTGCAGCAGATTTTTTCCCAGTGCACTATGTTGTTTGCTTTCTTGACTGCTGCTTCCATGGGCATAGATTGTGGATCCAAGTAAAATGAAATCCTTGACAACTTCAATATTTTCTCCATTTATCATGATGTTGCTTATTGGTCCAGTTGTGACGATTTTTGTTTTCTTTGTATTGAGGTGTAATCTATTTAAAGTCTGTAGACTTTCATCTTCATCAGTAAGTACTTCAAGCCCTCTTTATTTTCAGTAAACAAGGTTGTTTAATTTGTATATCACAGGTTGGTAATGAGTCTTCTTCCAGTCCTGATGTCACATTCTTCTTCATATAGTGCAGCTTATCAGATTATTGGTTCAGCATAGAGATTGAATAAGTATGGTGAAAGGATACAGCTCTGATGCACACCTTTTCTTTAAATCAGTACTAATAATTACTAACATGATGTCTCCACTGGAGATTTCTCTCCTGAGTCCCAGACTGTCACCAAAAGTGAGTGACACTAATTCAAATAA
This sequence comes from Trichechus manatus latirostris, assembly GCF_000243295.1. NCBI lineage: Eukaryota > Metazoa > Chordata > Mammalia > Sirenia > Trichechidae > Trichechus > Trichechus manatus. Next base: position 2,039,325 of record NW_004444173.1, read on the forward strand.
TACTAGCTTCCCTCATCTTCTTTCATCAAAGTTGTCAGGTCTGCTCAATTTCACCCCCAAGTACCTCTTAAATCTCACCTTTCTGGTTCTCCATGATCTTTTAACTGGATTGTAGGTAGCCTATAGATCTAGGTAGCCTCCTTGCTCCCAGTTTTATTCCACTCTCTGTGCTACAGATCTGAGTGGTATTTCTGAAGTGAAAATGTGGCAGACCACTTCTAAATACAAATCATGGGATAGTTCCTCACGTCTACAATCTTCTTTCTTATCACGGCTTCTGCATTCTATATCCAAAAGATACTGAGCTACTATCCTCTCTCTAGTCTCCAATCCTTTGAAGATGCTCTTCTCTCAACCTACATCATTGATCTCTCCAACTTCACCTGATTACATTTATTCTCATTGTCAAGATCTCACTGAGTAACTGGGGCAAATTGTATAACTCTCAAAGGGTGGCTTAGGTACCCCTTTCGTACGTTTTTATCTTAAATTAAATAGTGTATTACAAAAAAGTAGAAAATTTAAGAAATATAGTTTAGTTATTTAATTCTTTTCTTTTTAATTTTGGTGACTTTAAGAGCTCCCAATACAAAAATACCTATTGACAATTATTATGGGGAATCGTTATTAATTATTTCACCAGCCACCTGTCAGTTTGTTGTACTGTGCTGGCTTTCTTATTATTGTGATGATGCAAACTATGCCAACAATATTTCAAATATCAGCAGGGTGACTCAGGGCGTACACGTCTCTGCAGAGCTTCCAGACTAATATAGACTAAGAAGAACAGCCTCGTGATCTATTTCTGAAAATTAGCCAATGAAAAGCATTGTCTGCCTTGCTTGCTTTGGACGCATCATCAGGAGGGATCAATTGTTAGAGAAAGACATCATGTTTGTAAAATAGAGGGCTACGGAGGGTGAGGGAGAGCTTCTGTGAGATGATTGGAACACTAGCCACAATGATTGACGTAAACATACTTCAGAGTGTGAGGATGGCACGGGAATGGGCAACATTTAGGTTTCTTGTACATAATGTTGCCGTGAGTGGGGGTCCACTAGATGGCTGATATCTATCTTATTCATTATTAATATTTAATTTTTCTTGAGGCTACGTAGCACATAGTGCCATGATCTATGAGATTTACATTTGTCTACCAAAATAGATATAGTTTAACTTGTAGTAATTAAGGGAATGTGGATAAGGATAACTACTTAAAGCCAATGAGTGATTTTCAATGAAGAAAAATTTTAATTCATTTTGTGCTTTTGTGTAGGTTCCCTGCTGGCAGTGGTTAAAGCACTCGGCTGCTAACAGAGAGGCTGGCGGTTGGAGCCCACCAGCCACTCCTCAGGAGTAAGATATGTCTGCCTGCTTCCGTAAAGATTACAGCCTTGGAAACCCTATTGGTAGTTCTACTGTGTTCTATAGGGTCGCTATCCATCGGAATCGACTTGACAGCAATGGGTTTGTTTTTGGTTTTCCATGCTAGCATCTAACTAATATATGGAGGTTTTATGCTAGTCAAGTTATTCTAGCTGAATTCTGACCATGTGATATTTATATCACTTGAAACCTCACAAACACCTAAATTCAGAAATTATTTTATCAGTTTCATAGTCTAGGAAATTAACACTCACCACAGCTAATTACCTTTCCCAATGTTACAAACTAAATTTTCAAGACAAATTGCAAACCTAGTTCTTTGGCACTCCTAACCATTGCACCGTTTTGCTTCCTATGATCAGCCTGAACTTTTCTCGAAATAGTAAGCATGGCACTATTAAAGGAAACTTACTTATTTATATCTTAACTATATAAGCCAGAGACGTTTATTACCCTTCTCATCAATATAAATTCATCAAAATGAAAAACTGGCTAGGGGGAGATTTCTTTTATTTCAAATTTATGATTCCAGAGAGCTTCATGTTGTAGGGATGTAATCTTACAATTTTCTAACTAATAAAACAGCCACATCGATATAGAGCTTCAGAAATAATACTCACAAGGGATTAATAAAAGGAAACGCTAATCCTATACACTTTCTAATCTTAGCTGACATAAAGAATAAATGCAACTCAACTCAGGCTGTACATGGTGAAATCAGCATCGTTGATGATAAATAGACTCACATCAAAACCCGAGTAAACTAAGAATTTCAACTAATCTAGATGAAAATAGTGAGTGGAAAAGCTGTCTTAATAAAGGCCAACTAAAGAGACAGTTATCAATAAATCATTGTACTATTGCTTCAAATACTTTTTCTTTCTGGGATATGATGCATCATTTTTTACAAATAAGTAGGGAAGTATTAATACATAAATCTAGTGTTACGAAGAAGCCTATGCTAGGATTTTAAAGGGGAAAAAGCTTGTAATTTTCCTAAATATACAATAATGCAGAAGAAGCAAAAGAACTTTTAAGCTTGAAGGCATTCCCAAATGTTATTTAAGGCATTTAAAATGAAACTTTGTATTGCATTGTATCCTGATTCCAGTCTCTACTGCTGTGGTAGTTGTCTAGCGCTGTGTAACAGAAATACCACAAGTGTATGGCTCTAACAAAGAGAAATTTATTTTCTCACAGTCTAATAGGCTAGAAGTCCAAATCCAGGGTGTCATCTCCAGGGGAAGGCTTTCTTTCTCTGTCGGCTCTGGAGGAAGATCCTTGTCACCAATCTTCCCCTGGACTAGGAGCTTCTCTGTGCAGCAATTCCAAATCCAAAGGACTTGCTCTGGTCCCGGCACTGCTTTCTTGGTGGTTTGAGGTCCCACCAATCTCTGCTTGCTTCCCTTTCCTTTTATCTCTTGTAAGGTAAAAGGTGGTGCAGGCCACACCTCAGGGAAACTCCCTTTACATTGAATCAGGGATGTGACCTGAACAAGGGTGTTACATTCCACTCTAATCCTCTTTAACCACAAGATGATGATTTATAACACATAGGAAAATCACAAAATGGAGGTCAACCACACAATACTGGGAATCATGGCCCAACCCAATTGACATACATTTTGAGGGGACACAATTCAATTCATGACAACTGCCTTTCTAGAAAGAATCATATTGCCTTGCAATGTTTGTTTTGTATTTTTTTTCTTTTTTTGTTGTTGTTTATAATCACACAGAATCAAGTTTTTTTATTTATTTGATTTATCACATAATCATATTTTAATTATTTACTAGAGCTGGTCATGATATATATAATTTCTGTATACTCATCTTAATAGGCATTTTATTATATTACCTTCTAATTTTTAGTTCCCTAGTCAAGAGATCAAATTTCTCTCTTTATATAAGAAAAAAGTATATATTTTTATCTGCCTAATTTGGGTTTTATTTATTGTTTTTTATTGCTTATCATGTTTCCCAATGTAAAACATTGTTTTCTTAAAATAATAAAATGGATTAAATCCTAGCATGAATAAATAAATAGTAACAAACACACAGATTATTTTTTTGAAAAATAAGATCATTTATACAACTTAGTTTGGTAATTTTCTATATTCTAAAGAATTACAAGGCATTAAGTCTACGTTTATAGGGGGAAGAAAGAAAAGTGGTATATCTGTGAAACAGGCATGGAAATGCAGCAAATATACTCCTTTGATCTAAATGACAGAAATGAATTTGCCAAGGGCATGATAATATTAGGCATGTTTAAACTGACCTATATTACTTGAAATTTAGGTTCAATATTTTTCATTTTGATGATGCCATTCAATGTGAAGCATAAATGAAATTAAGTTATGTACATAATACCTATAATAGAATTTACTACATTAAATTTTACAGACATGGGTTAATGTTTTATTTGCATACATCCTCAAGTCTGTCCTGTTCTTTGCTTGAATTTATCGCAAGTCTGCAGACATGGCTAGCTGTTGGAAATGACATGAACAATTAAATTTTCAGTCTGAAATGCTGTGAAAGATTCCACTCCAGCTGCATTTGCTAAGCCCTTTGGTAGCTGTACTGATAAGGCAAAAGAGCTTCAAGAGTGAGAAATATAAGTGGAGATGCAAATCTCATGCTCGGTTGCTATATTGTTATCTTAGAATATGCTCATCCTGACTGGCCTCAAACTAGCTTCACCAGAAGAGTTAAAAAGAAAGGAGAAAGGAGTTATGGTTCTTCCTTTCTAAACTAAGCTACCTCTATTTTTATTACAGCTTTTATTATAGTAAAAAAGCAGTTCCATGAATGTATATTTAAAGCAGTTTTTGTTTTATGAATTTTTGAATACATAACTGCAAAAATGTTCCCTAGTTATATTTGTAGTTGGTACGCTTTACACACACATATAAACACAGGGTCACATATACATGTCAGCATTTATGCCTAAATGGTGACAGGTTATATTAATCAGTCTTGTCTAATAAATTTGTTGGATAAATGATGATTTCTATTTTTAAACAAAACAGGGATATTTTAATATTTCTGTGCTATTTAAAAACAATTGATTGTTTTTAATGTATATGTTCTAAGGATGCTTATCCCTTATATAGCATTTATCAATGTTTGAAAATATACTAACACTCAAAAATAGTGCAAATATTTTTCTGCCAGTTAAAGCATCTGCATTCAGATAGAATTTTTTTTCAAGTAGCTGTGCACAGTTATTTTAATAGAAGTAGACAGATTTGTACTCTGTAAATTTTAAACTAGCAGTAATTTTACTGGGTAAAAATGTTGATATTTCTATACTAAGACAGATAATTGGAAAAATTAAATTATTAGAATTATTATTTTCTAACTTAAGCTTTCTGATTTAAAAAGGTATGGCAAGAACATGAGCAATTTATTGATGAAAATTTTATTATCGAATTCAGAGTTTTTTTTGCTCTCCTTAGATTTAGCTCCACCTTTTAGTGTTACAAATATGTAATACCTGTAGGGAATTAATGACAAAAGTTCAAATTCAGTTACTCTTAACAACACTTATAATGAAGAGCTCAAATAAAATTCCCTACTTCTAATACCTCTTTGTTGAACAAAGCAAGCCTGATTATATTGCTTTTATTTGTTAATAGAAATGAAATTCATTTGCAAAATTATGGACAAAATATTTATAAATCAATAGGTATCCTACTTGATAATTATTCTTTTAAGTTCATATAGTAAATTTTGTTTTTCAAAACTAAATTTGAGTTTATTCTTTTATTGATCTCTAGTAGTCATTCTTTTGGAAAGCAGCAATTTAAATGCAAAACAATTACTTAAATGCAATTTGGTTTCATCTAACAACATGCAACATTACACATATTACTCAATTTAAAGATACAATATAATATTAAATTAAACAAATAAAATTTGTTTCTTTCTCGTTGTAAACATATGCTAATTATTGCTTTGTTTTTCTTGAGATGGAATAGCTATAAAACTAGTTCTGAGGTTTCAAATATTTATATTTTCCCTTATTATGTTTTCAATATTTGTTATTGCTTTTAAGTACTTTTAACCCCTTGAAAGATTGAAAATACTCATTTTATAGAAATTTTGCTGTGTTAGCATTCCTAACTGCAATAACTTCTGCCTGTTTAGTAGAAAATTATAACTAGTTTTACTTTAAAACTGTTCACTGTTGCTCCAAATACTCCTTAGTATAAAAAACAAACAAAAATCAACTGTCATCCAGTTGATTCTGATTCATAGCGACCCTATAGGACAGAGTTGAAGAGCCCCATCAGGTTTCCAAGGCTGTACATGTTTACAGAAGCAGACTGTCACGTCATTCTCCCATGGTACAGCTGGTGGGTTCAAACCACCGACCTTTCCTTAGCAGCACAGAGCTTAACCACTGTGTCGCCAGGGCTCCTTATTCACTAGTATAGATGACCACACTTTGTATAAAAGTTCCCATCCCCTTTCCATCCCCATTCAGCTTTCTGAGTGTGTGAGGAAAAAAAAGTAAATAAAGACCACTAAATATTAACACAACTGAAACACAAGATACAGAAGACAACAAAAAATAATAGTTGTTAAAGTACGTATTTTTATAAACATTTAATATAATATAAGGGTATATTTATATATGAGCTATAGAGATACTCAAAGAAATATTAGACAAATAGCCAATTTGTATTGTAGTTTTGTTATCTAATTTATTCCTCTCACAATCCATGATCATGTGTCATCTTAAATGTAATATGTCCTTATAGTAAATATGTACATTCAAACACAGTGTCAAGAAACAAAATTTGTATCTCAAAACATACAAAAAAGTCATAAAATACATAGATGATAATTATAAGGTTAGGCACAGAAAACATCTATAATAATATTCATTTTTTATATGTACTCCATGTGAAATATCTTTCTACTTCTACTATCCAAAGTTTGGTCCAAATCTCTGAAGTATTTCCTTCTAAAATGGTTTTCAATAATTTCTTCTTTTTTTTTTTAATAATATTTATTTTTCTAACACATGTTGAAATTATATCCAATATAACCACGTACTTTTTTTTCTCACATGCATTCTTTTTGATTCCACAAGATTGTAAACAGCATGAAGAGACTTGGGTAAATAGCGGGCATATAATAAATAGCTTTTAAATTAGTAACAACTCTTTTATATTCCAATAATATAATTAACTAGAAGATTATGTCGTCGTCTACAAATGGGAAGAAAGTTAAATAGAAAACAGGTTAAGGGGCCTTGATTTTATAACGTCTTTACCTTCATAAAAAGGGGAAAAAAGAAAAAAAAAGACATGGCAGTTGTATAGACTCATCCAAAAGGGCAACAACAACCACCACCACCATTTGTGAGGTCCCTTGGTGATGCAAATGGTTAACATGCTAGGCTGCTAACCGAAACCTTGGAAGTTTGAGTCCGTCCAGAGGCTCCTGGGAAGAAAGGCCCAGCAAATCAGCCACTGAAAATGCTGTGGAGCACAGTTCTACTCTGATACACATGGGTTCATCATCAGTTGCAGTTAACTCAAAGGTAACTGTTTATTATGACTCAAATTTTTACAGATATTAACATTCTGACACGAGTCTTACCACTAATTTACAAAAAAAAAAAAAGAAAGTGAAGCTCAGGTCTTTCAAACTATCAACCAAAATCAGCAACTATATAGGGCTCAGATGGAATTCAAAAATTAGTTCAGTCTAGCATCAAAACTTGTGACATCCCTCCTTTAACACGATGATCCCTTCCCACTGGAAGCACTCAATTCGTGCTGCTGTCATCCTCTACGAAGTAATCCTTGTGAGAGCTAGACCTGACTCTTATTTATCTGTGCACTGTCATAACTTTACCAGTGTTTGTGATATAATGGTATACTCATTTTGTTGCAGCGAATATACATTTTTGAGAAGTATTTTCAGCTAAAAAATTAAATATATATCACAAGTATATAATAGTTTTAGAGAGCCTATAATTTGGATCTTCAAAATTATTTAGAGTGAAGTTGTAATTAAAATTTGATTAGGCTTCATCAGGAAAATATCAATCAAGTCTATGGAGTGCAAAGAACATACAATTTGTTAAAGGTAATTTCATCACTAAATGCTCAAGAAACATCATCTTTTGAAATTCAAAGGGAATATCTTCTAACAAATCGTACTAAATTTTCAAATATGGTAACTGTATTGTTACAATAATAACTCATTTCTTGGAGGCTTTTTCAATGCATGTCAAAAATCTCAAAAGTCAACCTGGCCTTGTAATGGCTGAGTATTCTCAGCAATAGTTCTTGTTGATTCCCTGCAAATACGTTGTTACTGTACTTTCATCCTACACATTTCTGATGAGAATTTAATATTATCTTTTAAGGGTTTAGTTTCACATGGTGGGGGAACAAAAAGAAACACTATTTCACTTTAGTTTAATACTGAAATAGTGATTACTACAGGCATGCCATGTGAACAAGGTCTATTATCTATTTGACTTTTAATTACCTTTTTAAAAAGTATATATGTCTTGGGATTTATTTTCCTTCATTATACCTGCTAGATCCTGAACTTTTAATTTCAGACTATTAATTACTGTGATATCCCCAGGTCATTTTTTATCTTCTGTTTCTGCAAGATTAATATCATCCTAAACATTTACTCTAGCTCCCTTTTTGAAACTCCCTGGAAGACTAACTTGACTTTATTCAAACTGAATTTCATATCTTTTTCCTGCTGCCACAACACATTTCAATTTCTTTTTTTCTTAACAATACCCTTCTTAGTGCTATCTACGTTTCCTACTGTATCACCAAATTTTATTGTCAGGAAGATTCCTCTGTAGAAATTCAATTGTCTGTAAATCTGATCACCAGTAAAGCTGCTAAAATCATTGTGAGTCTTTTTTATCTGTCTGGCACATAAATCAGGTGGATTTTATTTGATTTCAGACGGGCATTTTTCTAGACCTTAGCTCTCTAACTCATGCTCATATTAACTAACCACACATTCAAGTGCATATTATTGCTTCAATGAGGGATAATTTATCCACTAAGCACAGCATGTTTCTAAGTGACAATCATCAAGAAACATGTCCTGAGTAATGTCATCCTGGGTCAGAAATATAATAGGGAACAGAAAATTGAAAGCATTTCTGTTTTGTCATTACCTCATTCTATGACCATCGTTTAGCCCTTAAACACTAGGCAAACTAGATTCCGGTTGTATAGCATTCCAATCTATCTTGGCTGGAGAGTGATATTTTATGATGTTATAGTAGGTCATAATTGTTACCATGTGTTTTTGCATACATTAATTTTAGTATATTCTTTAAGTCTATGAACATGATATGCTGTAAATATTCTTACCATCATCTTTTTTAAGGTTTAAAATCTGAGATACAGAATGAAAATCTTTTCCATAGTAGAAGAGTTTGTGCAGCTCAGGACCAAGATTCGAACACAAATCAGTATATATATGTGTGTGTATGCGTATGTGTGTTCTTTTAGCAAATACATGAGTATCTATAGTCACACACATATTATATATACACACACATATTCAAAAAGAATTACTTATTGCTTATTAAGGAAAAATGCAAATATAAGTGCACACTTTAATTTTTTTCGCAAAAATGTTACCATGTTAGATCTGACAAATCTAAATTGATATCATTAGAAAGGAAATACGTTTAATATTACAACTTAGGTGCTCACTTAGAGTAACGAAGTGTCAACTTTCCCCTTTTTGCTTGTATTGTTTGTCTTAGAATCTTGGCGAGAGACATTTTCCAGAACTGTGGAGGTCCTTTTTAGTCAGTGACCTCGATATCATATCAAGCATTCTCTTCAGGAAGCTAAATTTCATCCAGGCTGACTGCAGTTAGTCCTCCCAGGCATGCAGATGTGTACAGTTCTGCTCTAAATTGCAGTCATTTGGCAGGAGCCATACAATAGAATTGAATTAGATCTATAACTATGTTTGCTTTTCAAGCTTTGCTTAAAATAGATATTTATATTTAGATATGTACGTGTTGATTTTGAAAAAGCAGGGTTCTCATGATTAGGCCACATCTGCAAACCAGATGACGTTACCTGGAATGATCATCCAGTTAGAATGCCGACGCCACAGTAAACTCCGAGGGAAAAAACAAACAAAATAAAGAAACAAAGGTCAGGCAAGATTTGTCTGATGTCAGGATGGAAGTGGATTTCTGTAAAAAATAAATTGGTGAACTCTTAAAGTAAATATACTCAGAAATTCCACAATTTAAGTGTATTTGCATATATTCACAATTCAAAATTTTAAAAATGAACACTATGGAAAGATATCATAGCAAGACATCAAGAGATTGGACCTTGAAAAATACTGTACATAAAATTATGATTTTTGAAGTACCTGAAGAAAAAAGGGAATTGCAAAAAAGAAAAAAAGAACAAGATCCTATCAAAATTGATTAGAAAGACATGATCGAGGATTAAGTGGAATTTCTACACATAAAAATCATAATCATTGGAATTGAATATTCAATTACTGGATGAAATATATGAAGGGTAATTAATCATCTGGATGATATTACTAAAAGACCATTCATAATGCAGCATAGAAAGATACATGTATAAAACAAAGATTATATGAAAGAGTTAAGAAATAGGGATGTCTATTTTCACTACCTGTGTTCAACATGTAATTGAGGACCTGGTAAACACATTAAAAAGAAATAAATGATTTAATAAATTAAGAAGTAAATAGAATTAGAGAAAAATATTTTTGTTCATTGATATGATGCTGATTTGTGGAATCCAAGCCAATTTCCTGATAAATCATAAGGATATATAAGAAAATGTAACAATATGAGCTCAAGATGAGAAAAATCAATTACTTTTCTACATATCTATAACAAGAAATTGGAATATATTTAATAAATTGGAAATATATGTATTTACACATAATATACATACACAGACAATATGAATATATACGATAGAAAAAAATCATTTGAAATAGTCATCAAAAATATAAAATACATAGAAATAAATAGAACATACATGTAAATGATTTATTATTGTGAAGGTTATCAAACTTTATTTAATTATGTCACAGGAAGTATAAAAAACAAAATGTATTTCATATTTTTGGACAGGAAGTGTTAAGATTATAAATACTTCAGACATCCCCATATTTACTTTTATATTCAATGAATTTATATTTATATTCAAATGAATTCATAATAGACGCTTTAATGGCAGACTATTAGAACAGTAGGCAAATCATAGCCATGATAAGTTATTTGTGCAGCTAGACATCAAGACTAATATAGAGCCCAGATACAGATCCACCTATTTAGGCAACAAGATTAAGACACAGTTTAACACATAGATCGGAGAGTAAAGAAACATGGATCATTTAATAAAGTTGATGAGGCAACTGGTTATTTATATGCAAAAAACCCTATACACACACACACACACAACACACACACACACACACACACACACAAATATATATATATATACATATAAGTTTGAGAAAGTTGCATGAAGATGAAGGATCAGTAATAGCTGGTTGGAAAATATTGCTTTGGTGTAAGAAATGATGTCAGAGATTGCATGATAGAATTTCACAAGACCAACAGCCTATGCATTGGAAGTACAATTTTTCAATAAAATAAATGAGGACTATATATGTGGACCTTGCCAGATGGAATACACAAGAATCAAATCAATTACATCTGTGGAAAGAGGCCATAGAGAAGATTAGTATCATCAGTCAGAACAAGGCCAGGGGCTGAATGTGGAAGAGACCACCAATTGCTCATATGCAATTTCAAGTTGAAGCTAAAGAAAATTAAAACAAGTCCATGAGAGCCAAAGCACAACTTTGAGTATATCCCATCTCAATTTGGAGACCATCTCAAGAATAGTTTTGACACACTGAACACTAATGACCAAAGACCAGACAAGTTGTGGGATAGCATCAAAGACACCATATATGAAGAAAGCAAAAGGTCATTTAAATACAGGAATGAAAGAAAATACCAAAATAGATGTCAGAGGACACTCTGAAACTTGCTCTCTTGAACTTAGAGCAACTAAAGTGAAAAGAAGAAATGATTACATAAAAGAGTTGAACAGATTTCAAAGAGCAGCTAGAGAAGACAAAGTATTATAATGAAATGTGCAAAGACCTGGAGATAGAAAACCAAAAGGGAAGAACAAGCTCAGCATTTCTCAAGCTGAAAGAACTGACGAAAAAACTCAAGGCTTGAGTTGCAATATTGAAGGATTCTATGGGCAAAATGGAGCCATGGTGGCATAGTGGTTAAGTGCTCTAGCTGTTAACCAAAAGGGGAGCAGTTTGAGTCTACCAGCTGCTCCTTGGAAACCCTATGGGGCAGTTCTGCTCTGTCCTATAGGGTCTCTGTGAGTTTGAACTGACTCGCTGGCAATGAGTTTATGGATAAAATATTGAATGACACAGGAAGCATCAAAAGAAGATGGAAGGAATACACAGAATCACTGTACCAAAAAGAATTGGTTGACAATCAACCATTTCAGGAGGGAGCATATGACCAAGAACCAGTGGTATTAAAGGAAGAAGTACAAGCTGTACTAAAGACATTGGCAAAAAAAAAAAAACATGGTTGCAGGAATTGAGAAAATACCAACTGAGATGTTTCAACAAATGGATGCAATGCTGGAAGCACTCACTCATTTATGCCAAGAAATATGGAAGACAGCTACCTGGTCAACTGACTGGAAGAGATCCATATTTGTGACCATTCCAAAGAAAAGTGATCCAACAGAATGTGGAAATTATCAAACAATATCATGAATATCACATGAAAGTAAAATTTTGCCAAAATGAACTTAAAAATAGTTGCAACAGTACATCGACAGGGAATTGCCAGAAATTCAAGAAATACAAGGATTCAGAAGAAGACGTAGAATGAGGGATATCATTGCTAATGTCAGATGGATCTTGGTTGAAAGCAGAGAACACCAGAAAGATGCTAACTTGTGTTTCATTGACTATGCAAAGGCATTCAACTGTGTGGATCATAACAAATTATGGGTAACATTGTGAAGAATGGGAATTCCAGAACACTTAATTGTGCTTATGAGGGCCCTCTAAGTAGACCAAGAGGCAGTCATTCGAACAGAAGCAGATACTGCACGGTTTAAAATCAGGAAAGTTGCACTTCAGAGTTGTATCCTTTCACCATGCTTATTCAATCTGTATGCTGAGCAAATAATCTGAGAAGCTGGACTATATGAAGAAGAACGTGGCATCAGGATTGGAGGAAGACTCATAAGAAGGAAGACTGATCACATTGCTTGCTGAAAGTGAGGACTTGAAGCACTTACTGATGAAGATCAAAAACTACAGCATTCTGTGTAGATACACCTCAACATAAAGATAATGAAAATCCTCACAACTAGACCAATAAGCAATATCATGACAAATGGAGAAAATATTGAAGTTGTCAAGGATTTCATTTTACTTGGATTCAGAATCAATGCCCAGGAAGCAGCAGTCAAGAAATCAAATGACATACTGCATTGGGCAAATCTGCTGCAAAAGACTTCTTTAAAGTGTTCAAAAGCAAAGATGTCACTTTGAGGACTAAGGTGCGCCTATCCCAAGCCATGGTATTTTCAATTGTCTCATATGCATGTGAAAGCTGGACAATGAATAAAGATGAAGAAGAATTGAAGCATTTGAATTATACTGTTGGAGAAGTATGTTGAATACACCATGGACTACTAGACAAAAGAACAAATCTGTCTTGGAAGAAGTACAGCCATAATGGTCCTTAGAAGCAAGGATGGTGAGACTTTGCCTCACATACTTTGTACATTTTATCAGGAGGGACCAGTCCCTGGAGGAGAACATTATGCCTGATAGAGGATCAGCAAAAAAAAGGGAGACCCTCAACGATACAGACTGACATAGTGACTGCAAAGATGGACTCAAACATAGCAATGATTGTGAGGATGGTGCAGGACCAGGCAGTGTTTCGTTCTGTTGTACATAGGGTCACTATGAGTTGGAATTGACTCAACGGAACATAACAACAACAATAACATAGACATATATATATATACACACATTCATACATATAAATATATATACATATACATATATATACATATATATAAACCAAACCAAAAACCAAACCCATTGCCATCAATTCCAACTCATAGCGACCCTATGGGACAGAGTCGGAGTGCCTGGTGGATTTGAATTGCAAACCTTTTGGTTAGCAGCCAAACTCTTAACCTCTATGCCACCAGGGATTCTGTATACCAAAAAATTTTAATAAACAAAATTTGAAATAACCTAGAATTCCATCAAAAATATAATGGATAAATAAATCGAGTATACACATACAATCAAAAACTATGAAGTCTTGAAAAGTGAGTTAATTCAACTTACCAATATCCAATGGATGAATCTCACAAACACAATTTTAGAAGAAACACATAAGTTGCAGGAAAAAATATACACATATAATAATAGAATTGATATGTAATTTGAAGCATGATATATCTATTATGTATTTCTTAATGGTATATTCACTTGAAGTAAAATATAATACAAAGAAATGCAAGTATATAATTTCTTGATTGCAGTCCCTTCAAGCTTAAGGAGTGTAAAATCAGTGAGGGGCACATAGGGGACTTGAACTGCATTATTGGTTTATAATTTAAGCTGGAGGTGTCTACACTGAGTATTGGCCTTATTATCCTTAATACATTTACAGTAGTTTCTGCTTTTCATGACACATTTTAAGGCATGTTTGCATACACGATATATTTCCAATTGCCTTTCAAAAAAATCTTTCCTCACCAATCCTTATCACTCCTCCTCTAAGCTTACTTTGCAGAAATCTCCTTCTCAATCCAAGCCCTTAATGTCTCTCCATGCTCTACCCTGATTCCTTTCTATTGTATGCTCTGTTCCTAGTTGATCATATCTATTCTCATTGATTTTTCTCTCAAAGCTAGGTATAGTTCTTTGAATCCCTAATTTATATTTCCAGGCTTTATATTTTTTCTGACCTCTTAACCTAACTTACCTGGCAGCTGGAGCTTACAGATATATAAATCTAACATGTCTGATGCTGAACTTAAATTCTCTACTTACCTGTTATATTACATTACATACTCCTGGGGGCAGAGGGTGGGGCTGGGTGCTCTGTATATTGTAATCTGTGTTGTTGACACCTCTTAGTATATGTTGTGCATTGCTTGAGCAAACTTCCACAACTATCCTATCTCCTCCATTTCTTCCTCTCTGATCCTCATTATATCAGTTAATAACACCTGTATTCAGTCAGTTGCTCCTGACAGAAATGAGTGCCTATTTTGTGATATTCTCACTGAAATATCACATATAAATCACCTAAATACTCTCCGTTATGCCTTAACTATATGATGAGAGATATGTGCTTTTAGGAATGATTGATTAGAATGGGGTCAATCAAGTCCCCATCTGTAACCAATTGAATAATCAGGATAATACCCTAAAACTGATTCAAAAGTAGTAAAGCATTGAAGGGATGCAATTCAGATAGGTCTTCGAAAAGCTGGATTTAATAAACTGAGAAATGAAAGAGGCCTTACAACAGACTGGTTGGATAGGGGGTGGAAAGCTAGACTTTATGGCTAGCTAAAAAAGAAAGTGTCTGGTAAACAACTTGTATTTGGTTAAGAAGATTCAAGAAAATCAGAAAGCCCCAAGAATGATAAATACAAAGAAAGATAAACCTAGAATAACTTTACTGCTGAAAACAAGTGTCAAACATAAAATCTAAAACAGCTGGAGAAAAAGACATTACCTTCCAAAGGGCAACGACAGAACTGACAAACATCAGCTTCACAGGAGAAGATACTGGAGTGCTAGCTTCAAAATGCTGTAAGAAAATTATTTCTATCCTCAAATTCCACAAAAAGAACCCTAAAACTAATGAAAAGATGGAAAGTTAATTTAGAACTACAAATTTTAGGTTCAGTTTTCCACTATATCACCTTTCACTCCTGACAGCTGGAACTCGGGTGGTGTGACGAGAAAATGGGGTATAAAACTGTGGAGGCTGGGGCTAGATCTAGTCGATGGGCCCTGATCCTGCACTCAGCTCCCCAGACTGGGAGCAAGGAGAGGCTTTGAGGTTTGCAGAGTTAAAGGTAAAATGACTAGAGAAAAGAAGAGGTCAGTATCACTCATTGATAAACTGATTTGTACCCTGTTTTCACCAAGAAGGAAAAACAATAATTCCCTTTCTCATTCGAAATATATCCTAGTTCTGAGTCCAGGTCCTTCTCTGACAACAAGCTGAACAGT
Source organism: Trichechus manatus latirostris (assembly GCF_000243295.1). NCBI lineage: Eukaryota > Metazoa > Chordata > Mammalia > Sirenia > Trichechidae > Trichechus > Trichechus manatus. The sequence goes on from NW_004444173.1 coordinate 2,055,069, forward strand.
GAAATATCAGCTTCTTGGTATTTCCTCAAAAGACATCATGAATATTGGCACCCAGCACAATCTGGAAAAGTGAAACTGTACTGATGGCCATGGCTTAAAGGGTTTTTGGAGACAGAAGTTGCCCAACATGGGGCAGGGGGTTAGAATTACTGAGACTAGAGTCACAAAGGTTTGCAAATTTTATATGAGTAGATAAGACTTGTGTATTGCCCCCAGGCAACACTGAGAAAGTATCTGTACCTATTGTGGAAATGTGATATGAGACACCTTGTTTTGGAGTCTTACCAGATTTAGGCTTCGAGGTGTAAATGCCTATTTTTACATGCAGTGCATGAACTTGTTTGCAAATATTTCAATGGCAAATATAACGGCCTGAAGACCAAGGCTCCTTTCCTTCAAGTTTTTCACTACTCCCACCCTGACCTAGGAGCCCTTGTGGTGCAGTGGTTAAGTGTTCAGCAGCTAAGCAAAAGGTCGGCAGTTCGAATCCACCAGGCACTCCTTGGAAACACTACGGTGCAGTTCTACTCTGCCCTATAGGGTCATTATTAGCCAGAATCGACTCGAAGCAATGGGTTTGGTTTGTTTTTTTTACCCTGACCTAGGGCTTCTATAAGACTTTAGAATCACTGGGAAGTCTTAATGATAGTAGCCTGTGGCTACTTGCCATATTTGACTACCCAGCACTTGAAATCTTTTCCTATTTTGAGGACATCTCCAAACTATGCCAGCTTTTTTAGAGGACAGGGCCCTGCATTGGACAATGAAAGCCAGGATGACATATGTTTTCTTTTTCTGTCTCTTAGTAGCAAGAATATGGGCATGTATCCATGATCAGCCAGTAAGATATGCCAGCCTGGGATTTAGAATCTTGAGGGAAGGATGCAAGTATATACGAGTCCCCTTACCTAGGGTCCAAGAATAATACTGGCATCAAGTGCAGCACCAGGTATGTATGTGACCCAGAACTTAGCTGTTGGGATGTTGATCTTGGTAGTTCAGAGGAGATGTGCCAGCAGTACAGTCCTATCCACATCATTCCAGGGGGATGGTGTTGGCTCTCATTCCTGTTGCCTACCACCTTTGTATTTCCTTACGCTAGTTCCCCAGTCATTCTACTAATTCTACGGGCCCCAGTTATATTCCATTGGTTTTCTATTCTACTTTTGTTAGCGAGAGTCAGATTCTGTTCCTTGCAAGTCAGAATCTAGCTAGAGTCAGATTCTGTTCCTTGCAAGTAAAAATTATGATTCAAACTCTATGTTCTATTTTTCCCCTTTCCTCTGTTCTCCCACTAAAAATAAGCTTCCAAACTTATCTCTGTCCATGCAGTGATATTTCACACTGTTACGAAATGAATTCTGTCCCTCAGCCCCAACTCCCTTCCTCCAAAAATATGACCTTTAAGATAACTATTTGTGAATCACACAGGACACATACGGAATGTGATTAAGCTAGATTGGTTATAATCTACCCAAGTCCGCGAGAGAAAAGACCTGGTGAACTGCTCACATAAAGTTGACAGCCTAGGAAACCGTATGGGGCAGTTCTACTCTGTCCTATTAGTTTGCTATGAGTCAGAATCAACTTGATGGCAGACAATAACAACAAGATTAGGCATGAGGAGTAGGAATAGTGAAGAAAGGCTTTACCTTCAATTTCAATGATTAATATTCTGAACTTTTAAGAATTTTAGTGCTCTATAATGTCTTTCGAATTATTTCCAAATATTAAAGGTTTTTATTTCACATTTTAAATTATCATATTCTGGCAAATGAAGCCAATTTATCTGTCCCATTCCTTGACAAACTGAGACTAGCAATCCAGTTTATTGGTTTCCTAACAGATTGCAAAAACAAAATAATATTCTGAAAAGCTTATTATAATGCCAAAATAAATTAAAATTACATGAAGTTGTACATGATTCCTTAAAAAAATTAAGCTATGGAGAAACATGGCTTAGAGACTCAGCCTATTATTTAGGAATTGAGGTAATTCATATGAAGTTCTTGTATTTCCTTTCTTCTTCTTTTTCTTTTTATTTTTTTAATGAGCAATTTGAGAGATTTGGAAGCCTACTTGTGCTTATCAGAACAGGTTTAAGTGTCCAAAGCACTTTTGAATGTTATTTTAGGTAATCCTCATGACAATACAATGTGGTATGGTGAATTATATGCATTTTTAAGAATGGGAAATGTTGCTTCAAAAGAAGTAAGTTGGCCTGCTTAAATTAGCACAGATAGCTAGCAAGTAAATGGTAGAACTGAAATTCCAAATCAAGTAACTCAATAGAAAGAGTTGCTAGATTATTTGTTTTCACTATAATCTAGCAGATTAATACTGAACAAAAAGCAATGTGGTGGTTTTGCATTCACTCATTATTCCTCAATAGTTATTTCTAAAAAGAAGTTAGATATCAAAATATAGGTCATCAATAACAGTATTCTTTTCTAACACTGAATACATGCCATATCGAATATCCCATTATAGCACCTATGAGCGGGTTCTAACCATCAACCTTCCTGTTAGTAGTCAAGTGCAAACCATTTCTGTCACCCAGGACCTTATCTGTTTCATAGAAGGCACTTAAAAGATATTTATTGGAAATTTTCTACCGGTAGCTTGGTTATTATGACCAATGCATATTTTTTTGTTTTTGGTTTCCTGAGATAATTTATATCCAAGATTTATTAAACCATTCATTCATATATTCTTTTAATAAGTCAGCAAATATTTATTGAGACCAGTACCATATGCCAAACAATGTCCTAATGCTGGTTTAAACAGCGTTAAACTGTTGAGTAAAAATAGACACAGATAAACACCGAGATTTTAAAAAATATAATGGAGAAGAAAGAAGCTTATTAAATACTCACAAGCAGATGAATAAACAACCGGAACAAATGCTATTAAGTGGCAGATACTTGGTGCTATAAGAGCCAATAATCCAGGGATAGACTTAGGTAGAGAGGTCAAGGAAGGTTTCCCTGAAAAACTAGCACTTGAGCTGATATCTAATGAGTGCCTGGAAGTAAGTCAAGAGAATATATAAGAGAAGACCATTCCAGGCAGAGAGGAGACGTGTACAAAGATTAAAATGTGCATGGCAAGGATGAGGGACTGAAAGGTCAGTGTGCAGAGACAGAGAAGGAGCAGAGATTGGTAAGGCTGTTGAGGTAGGCAAAGATCAAACCATAAAAGGACTTCTAGGTCATATTAATTTTTGTTATAATTGTGTTAGCCATGGGAAGCTGCTGAAGAGTTTTAATCCATGGTGTGACATGACCAGATTTGATTTTGAGGAAAATATATATATATATATATACATGTATATACGTATGTGTGGAAGCAATATAGAGAAAGAATTAAAGGAAAGCCAGAGTGGATGTGAGGAGAAAATTTACCATTCTGGGAGTCTAGGTGAAAGATAATATTTCCTTAGACTGTGTTGGTAGAAACCGGAAAAGAGAGAAATGAACATTTTCTAGAGACATTTAGAAGGACCTGTGATTGACAGAATGTGGTGACGATTTTGTTAGATGGAGCTGATATAGGATGATTTATTGGTTTTTGGCTTGAGCAACTGGGTAGGTAATTATGACTTTGAGATTAGACACATAGGAAGGGACTGCTCGTGTGTGAGTGTGTGTGTGTACGCCCATTTGCGTTGTTGAGAGTGGAGGGGGGATCTATGACTTGGTCTGAGATGAGGTCGAATTTGATATGATTGTAAGGCAGGTGAATTTGTAATTATTGAGATTAAAGGGGGACTCTAGGCTGTGAGTGATTTGCACACAGTTGAAACTTGTAGTAAGAATGCGTTTGCCTATAGAGTACGAAAAGATCAAACCCAAAACCAAACCTGTTGCCACTCAGTTGATTCTGACTCATAGCTACCTTGTAGCACAGAGTAGAACAGCACCATAGGTTTCCCTTGGAGCCTCTGGAGGGTTCCAACTGCTGACCTTTCCATTAGCAGCTGAGCGCTTAACCACAGTGCTGCCAGGGCTCCTTTTATGAGAAGAGGGGACCTAAAACTGGGTCTTAAGGAATTCCAAAATCATAATGGAAAGAAAGAATAGAATGTACTTGTAGAGCAAGTGCTTCTATTATTAAACATGGCTATATATTTCATTTTGGTATGTTCTAATAAAAAGGAAATGACTAAAGAAGATATTATTTAATTTCTTTTTCAAGATAGCATACAGTAGAATCACATAACAGCAACACATTACCATCTTAATTTCATTTCTAGAGGTTAAATCATGTCACTTAAGAACATAGCAAGAAGAGTCAAAAATTTAATCACAACTAGTTTATAATTTAGAGCAATGTGCTCTACCTTAAAAAGGTTGGTAAGTATTGTTTTAAAAAAATATTGTGATCTCATTATCTCTGACCTATTCTCCTGCTATATTTTAAAACCAGCTTAATATTGTCTAGCTTTTCATTCGTATCTGGAGTTTTGTTTTGTTTTTTTGGCCTATGGAAAATATAAAGTTTAAAGAAGTTTATAATGGTATCAGGGTTTTGGTCAAACGGTGATGCGACTGATAGTTTTAATTAAAAAAAATAAAATGTACTATTTACTAGGTTTTTTCTTTTTCCATTAATTTCCTTTCAAGTAGTCTGTGTGTGTGTGTGTGTGTGTGTGTGTGTGTGTGTGTGTGTGTGTGTGTGTGTGTAATGTAACCTTACTCATACCAAATCATCAAAGTGGGGGGGAGTGAGGAAGAGACGCATTTATGTTCATTCTTCTTCCTGAATTGGTAGATAATACTTTAGGATATTTACTTTCAAAGAAAAGTAACTAGAAAAATCCAAGCAAAATATACATCTAATCAGAAAGTTGGGAATTAATTTGACTTATAAAATGCATCTTTTAAAGATATATGCATTTCATATGTGCTCCTTTCAATTAAAACCTCTTCGATTTTTAAAAACTTTTCATATCATGAAAAAAGTTTTAGTAAATGTCTATCTTTTAAAAAATAACCTGCTGATACCCATCAAAAACATTGGTTTTCACAAAAAATTAATATTAACATAGGGAGAAGAAAAAGAAATGTATATAATACAAGCTATAAATAATTTACATTGTGTCCTAAAGCAATCAATAATCTTGTTATGAAATTAAACATCCCAGTATATCTTCATAATAATTTACACTTTCACAGGCAAAATGAATAATGGACAAAATACCAATGGCAAATTGAATGTTTAAAATTATGGTTCAAAGAATATTTTTGAGATCAAAATTCAAAAAAATGTACAGTTCTGTTGATTATTTATCATTTTCTTGTTGATTTTTATTGCATTTTCCTAGAATTTAGTCTTCAAAATTATGAGCTCTAAAAAGGCAACTGGAACAAATAAACCAAAACATTTAATCATTTTTCTCCTTATTTATCTTTTATATACATTAAAATCTACATTCAGTCAATGACTAAAATAATATTCTTTGGTCCTTTTCATGAGTGATACGAACTCTAATATAAAAACCAACAGCAGGAAAGGGAAGAGGATCCAAATCCTACATTTGCGTACAGGTGAATGAGGTGACCACCAAGTGTGTAAAATAAATGATGCTAAGTTTCAAACTTGTCACAGCGTGTGTTTGGTAGATAAAACATTATACTTTCCTTTCTTGACATGGGATCAATGGCAAGCTCAAACAGACAATGGTGCAGCCTATTCTTCCAAATAAGATAGGAACTTTTAATATTTTTTACAGACCATCATAGCAACCTTCCAAACTCTGGAATCTTTTTTTTTCCCCCAGGTTTTATAGACTTTGTCTTTTGCCTTGCTATTATTAGCTTCTGTTCCAAAGGATAATTTTGGACCTCACTGCTCTCTGTCTGTAGGATAGTGAGAATCTGTTTCTTACTCACTGAATTATGTAGGCAACATGTACTGGAAGACACAGGGAATATAATTCAGAAATTAAATGTGATGAGAAAGACATTTAAGTCAGGAATATTTTCTGAACTATTATTCATAATTACCAGATGGCTCACTCTATGATCGCATTTTCTGCTCTAAGTCAGTCTTGCCATTGAATACTCACCGCTTTGCTATATATTCCTTTCCCTCAATATGATACTTTGCGTTACTTTTACAGTGTTTTGAAAATAGAACATCAAGATATGCATATGTTCAAGTTATTAATATTAACGTGAATATCTGTAAATGAAAGGGCTACTAAAACTTTTAATGTTTTCTATAACATTAATTTACTTGTATGCTGACAATGGAAATATTATATGTTAAAAATAGAACCAAAACCATTTATTAATTAACTTTTAGTTATTCACTTTCTGTGAGTAATATATAGACTTCCAAACTTTGGAAAACAGTTTCTTTATATAGTTAGTAATGTTGAAAATGAGTATTCTTCAGTGAAGGCAAAAACAATGAATAAGAAGGGTTAAACACTTGAATAGCCTGAATAATCAAACAAATTTTTGTTTGTTTTAAAAGATTTGTTGAGGTGTAATCTACTATAAAGGGCGTAAATCTTAAATGTATAGTTCAATTAACTTTTACAAATGTATACACCTGAATATTCTGCTGTGTGGGACAGTAAGGGTCAGATTGTATTAAAGGGTAAGTCCGTGGTTGAATATTATATACCTATCTTTGTATCATTGGTTGTTAGTTGCCTTCAGGTGGGCTCTGTACATAGCAATGCCATGTACAACAGAACGAAACACCGCCTGGTCCTGTGCCATCCTCACAATCGTTGCTATGTTTGAGCCTGTTGTTGCAGCCACTATATCAATTCCTCTTGTTAAGGGTCATCCTCTTTTTCACTGACCTTCTACTTTACCAAGCATAATGTTCTTCTAGAAGGATTGGTCCCTTCTGATAACATGTCCAAAGTGGAAGTCTCACCAACCTCTTTACATCTAAAAGTTGATATTTTTCCCTGTGTGCTATTATCAATCAAGGTGAACTTTCAGATTTCTAAATTGACTTATCACACCACGGCAAGTTTTCTCATTAAATTTCATATTGCCTATTCATGCTATAGAAAAGGGTTTAAAATGACTAATTAAAAGGAAAATGAACTACTCAAATGACACCACAGATATAATCTATCTTAATTTGTCTCAAGTGATCTGCTTTTTAAATTCAGGCTGTACAGGTGAGTCCTGAGATTCATATCTAATTCAGAATGTGCCACCAAGGTTCCTTTATAAAATATACTTCAGCTACTTATTTATTCAATATTCTTTCTTTACATGTACATATACGTAACCAAAATGTCCATCAATATAGAATGTACAGAAAATTAAAAATGAACTGTGCTATATGTAACAACAATAGATGAATCCTCAAAATAATATTGATTCAAAGAAGGCATACACACACACAAAATACATTCCGATACCATGTATATAAATTCCAAAAAAAGCAAAACGAATCTATAGTGATACAAATCAAAATAGTGGTTAACTTTTGGAGGTGTATTAGCAGGAGGGAGCCCTGGTGGTGCAGTGGTTAACAACTCAGCTGCTAACCAAAAGGTTGGCAGTTTGAATCCACCAGCAGTTCCTTGGAAACCCTATGGGGCAGTTCTACTCTGTCCTATAGAGTCACTGTGAGTCGGAATCAACACTGTGGCAACTTTTTTATTTTTTAATTAGCAGGAGGTATCTATTAATATCCCAAGGGAGGTGCCTGGGTTGCTGACAAAGTTTTATCCTTTATCTATGTGGTAGTAGTACATATACTTATGTTCAGTTTGTAAAAATTCACCAATCTGTACATTTATAATTTGTGTATTTTTCTGTGCACATTATATTTAAATTTTACATCAAATGATTAGAGTTACTTGAAGAAATATCTTAGAGACTTTCAAAGTTTGCAACTTTTTTACTTCAAATAATAGAAACAGATTCTTCCAGTTAGTCTCTTTTTAGAATCTCTTATGCAGCCACTGAATGCCTGAAACAAAAACTCTCATGCATTTTTTCAGTGACAGCAAACTCAATAACTCCAAAGTTAATGTTCATTTTAGTTTCTACAGCTCTAATTAATAGAAAAGGAGACTTGGTGGTGCAGTGGTTAAGCACTTGACTACTAACTGAAAGGTCAATAGATTGAACCCACCAGCCACATTGTGGGAGAAAGATGTGACAGTTGGCTTCAATAAAGATTACAGCCTTGGAAACCCTATGGGACAGTTCTACTCTGTCCTATAGGGTCTCTATAAGTCAGAATTGACCTGATGGCGATGGGTTTTATTGATTTTTAATTAATAGATGACTCTTATATTAAGTAAAACCTGCCCTCAATCACCAGCTAATGGTAACTCTATCTTCTAGATTTACACAAAATATGAAATCCCCCCCTACACACTTCCAGGTGTTTAAATGCTCGAAGTGTTACTAGTTTTTCTTTGGTCATAAATTTCTTGGCTAAGAGATTTACTTCCTCTCATCTTCTTTATAAGATATGGTTTCAAAAGATTTCTTTTTGGTTGTTATTAGGTGCCTTCAAGTCAGTTCTGACTCATAGCCACCTGCAGTGTAAAGGATTGCTTTTGTGTGGTATTTCTTGCCATGGTCTTGTAACTCCCACCCAGATGATCATGCGGGACTGTGCAGATAGGGTAGTTGTAGCCCACCAAGGGGACTGGTCAATTTTACCATACTGCTGGGCTTGAAATAAGCCACCCTAGAGGCGGGAAAGAGAGAATCCCACCACTGCCAAGGAAGAACAGCCAGACACCAGCACATCCTTTGGACCCGGGACTCCTGAGCTGAGAAGCTCCTGGAAGAAGGAGACCACGTGTGTGAGAGACAGAGAGAGAGACACACAGAGAGAGAGCTGTAACCCTGAAGACAGTGAGAAATCCAGCAGAAGAAACCTGGCAGCAGAGACCCAGAAGCAGGTGATGGTGCAGTGGGCTTCCCAGCCCACGGAGAGAGAAAGCTGAGAGACTTTGAGCCCAGGCCAAGGACCAGGGAGAGGCGTGCCTACGAGCATGGCTGGGAAGAGGCTGTCCTGATAGAAGAACTGTATCCTTGAGTGTCCCTTCCCTAATAAACCCTATAATTGTGAGTATGGTGTGTGAGTTCTGTGTGACCATTGCAATGAATTATCAAATCCAGCAGAGAAGTAGAGAGTACTGTGGGAGGGATGGTTGATGTCTAATTAGTAAAGATGGCAGAGAGACAAGGCATGTATGACCTCTGCCTCATGGGAATCAGCCTTGGGCTGTTGATCTTGGTTTGCCTTCCCCCTTGTAAAGTTAGAGGAGGTCAGACACTGCTCCCACACCATTTTTACATGACCCTATGTACAACAGAATGAAACACTGCCCGGTCCTGTGCCTTCCTCACAATCATTGCTGTGCTTGAGCTCATTGATGCAGCCTCTGTGTCAGTCTGTCTCCTTAAAGCTCTTCCTCTTTTTCTCTGTCCCTCTATTTTACCAAGCATGATGTCCTTCTCCATGGACTAGTCCTTCCTGATAACATGTCCAAAATGTAAGAGATGAAGTCTCGCCATCTTCACTTCTTAAGGAACATTCTAACTGTGCTCCTTCCAAGACAAATTTGTTCATTCTTCTGGCAATCCATGGTATAGTCTATATTCTTTGCCAGCACCATAATTCAAAGGCATCAATTCTTCTTCTGGTCTTTCTTTTTCAGTCGTCCAACTTTCACATGCATATGGGGCAAATGAAAATACCATGTCCTGGGGAAGGTGCACATTAGTCCTCAAGGTGACATCTTTGCTTTTGAACATTTTAAAGAGGTCTTTTGCAGATTTGCCTAATGAATACGTCCTTTGATTTCTTGACTGATGCTTCCATGGGTGTTGTTGGTGGATCCAAGTAAAAGCAAATCCTTGACAACTTCAATATTTTCTCCCTTTATCATGATATTGTTTTTTGGTCCAGTTGTTAGGATTTTGTTTTCTTTATGTTAAGGTGTAATCTATAGTGAAGTCTGTAGTCTTTGATCTTCATCAGCAAGGGCTTCAATTCATCTTTAGTTTAAGCAAACAGGGTTGTGTCATCTGCTTATCACAGATTGTTAATAAGTGTTCCTCCAATCTTGATACCAAGTTCTTCTTCATATAGTCTAGCTTCTTGGATTATCTGATCAGTATACAGATTGAATAAGCATGGTGAAATGATACAGCTGACACACACCTTTCCTGACTTTAAACCATGCAGTATCCTCTTGTTCTGTTTGAACTACTGCCTAGTGTTCTATGTACAGGTTCTGTGTAAGCACAATTAAGTGTTCTAGAATTTCCATTCTTATCAATGTTATCCATAATTTGTTATGATCCACACAGTCAAATTCCTTTGCAATGTCAATAAAACACAGGTAAACATCTTTCTGGTGCTCTTGGCTTTCAGCCAAGATCTACCTGACATCAGCAATGATATTATCCCTCATTCCATGTCCTCTTCTGAATCAGGCTTGAATTTTTGGCGGGTCCCTGTTGCTGTGCTGCAGCAAACATTTTTTTGAATTATCTTCAGTATAATTTTACTTGCATGTGATATTATTGATATTATTCAATAATTTTCACGTTCCATTGGATCACCTTTCTTTGGAATGGGCACATATATGGATTTCTTCCAGTCAGTTGCCAGGTAGCAGTATTCCATATTTCTTGGTACAGATAAATAAGCACTTCCAAAGTTGTATCCATTTGTTGAAACATCTCAATTGGTATTCCATCAATTCCTGGATCCTTGTTTTTCACCAGTGCTTTCAGTACAGTTTGGGATTCTTCCTTCAGTACCATGGGTTCTCGATCATATGCTACGTCTTGAAATGGTTGATTGTTGACCAGTTCTTTTTGGTACAGTGACTCTGTGTATTCCTTCCATATTCTTTTGATGCTTCCTGCATCATTTTATATCTTTCCCATAGAATCCTTTAATGTTGTAACTTGAGGCTTGAATTTTTTCTTCAGTTCTTTCAGGTTGTAAAATGCCAAGCATGTTCTTCTCTTTTGGTTTTCTAACTCCAAGTCTTTGCATATTTCATAATAATCCTCTACTTTGTCTTCTGGAGCCGTCCTGAAATCTTTGCTCAGCTCTTTTACTTCATCATTTCTTCTTTTCACTATGTTCAAGAGCAAGTTTCAGAGTCTCTTCTGACATACGTTTTTCTTTTCTGTTTTTTTAATTATCTTTTGCTATCTTGAGGTATGATATCCTTTAGGTCATCCTACAGCTCATCTGGTCTTCAGGCATTAATGTTCACTATTCAAATCTATTCTTGAGATGGCCTCTAAACTCAGTCTAGATATATTCAAGGTCAGACTTTGGCTCTTGTGGACTTGTTTTAATTTTCTTAAGCTTCAACTTGAACTCACATATGGTTACTGTTCTCCAATCAACCAATAGTGCATTTAAACAAGGATCGAAAGCTAAGCTCAGTTCAACAAATGCAGTATGAGTAGCACAGACATAAGTTGAACCATCACTCATTGATCTGAACATTGGCTGTGATTTCAGTTTACAGCTAATGATCATATTTGCTTTGCTGGCACCCACATCAATCTGCTATCTCTTTTAGAGCACACAGTCAAATAGAATACCTCACTCTTTTGGATATAAATTAGTATAATAAATTTTCCATGTGGAGACTATTTTCTTAGATCTGAGTTCAAGGATTTTTTTTATGAGGAATAAATTTCTTATCATTAATCTTGACCTATCACTTCAGATCCTGATATAATACTCCATCAGAAGTTTATATCCACAGATTTTCTTCAATGGATATCAGGTAAATATTTTCATGACTTTATTTTCATTGTTGATAACAATGTTTCAGAGATCCAAGCACCTAAATTATCTCAAAATGTCATTACTCACCATAAGAAGAAACAGTTGATTCCAACTCTGGAGCAGGAAATTACAATTTTAGAAGAATTTGTCATATAAGAAAGTAAGGAAATAACCAACGACTAATGCACTATCACTGGTCAAAAATCAAAGAATTTAAGCACCAATAAATGTAATTTAAATGGATTGCACTATAATAAATATTTTTAAATCTATAAACATATAATAATGCAACAACAAAATCTTACTGGTTACATTTGGAGGTTGCTAGCAAACATCTTCATTTTAAAACTGATAAGTAAATGGAAAGAATTAAGTTCCACCTCTAAGTAGCCAGATAGTTTATGAAGGGAAAGGTCTCTTTACAGAAGTAATCTTGCTGACAGATGGTGAGGCAATGATAAAATTTGAATGTCATCATTTTACAACTCCTAATGGTTTATGGTTGTTTGTAATTTCATCAGGGAAACTGACATTTCATCAAGAGATGCAAAATATTGTAAGTCATCTACTAGAGGTATAATCACCACCAATGAAGTGGTTAAAAAAAAAAAAAAAACTAAATTAAATCTAATAAAGCACCTAGACATCTAAAATGTTATCATTTTGTTGGAAATGACAGAGGATAAATGATCTGGGATGCAATCCAAATCTACACTGTAGGTAATTCTAGAAAACAACCCATGCAGTTTCTTCTATCACAAAATTAGAAGGAATGAGAGGACGATCAAGAGGAACCTATAGATTTTGTTTATTAGTGGTTATCAGGGCAGTAAGGAGGGGGGTTATTGCTTATGGAGTACTGAGTTTCAGTTTAAGTTGATGGAAAAATCACATTGAGTAGGTAGTTGCAAAGCCAATTATAGTAAATGCTGTCAATAAATTGTACACCTGAAAAAAATTGAATTGACAAAAGTTGTGTGAAAGACGTATTTATAACAACAACAATGAAAAAAAAAAAAAAAAAGAGTAGCTGCTGAGGCTGCTTGTGTACAACCAAACACCTCATGGGATTTGGTTCCTTTTTGAAAGGTTTAGGGTCACAGTTTCATGGCACATCCCAGCTAACTGGCCAAATAATGTGTTTAGTGCTTCGGTTCTATCTCCTACTGTGTTTAGTAGTGCCTGGGGTCTTAAAAGCTTGCAAGTGGCCATCCAAGGCACACACACACAACAATTGGTCTCTATTCACTTGGAGCAACAAAGGAAGAAGGACAATCAGGAACAGGAGGAGGAAACTGAATGTGTGGCTAATTGCCTTCATGAACAACTGCCTCCTTTTCCATGAGACCAGAACTGGATGGTGCCAGGCTACCATTACTGAAGATTTTGATCAAAGATTCTAATCAAAACAGGCAAAATGTAGAACAGAATTTCAAATTCCCATGGACTCCAGAATTTCTGGAGCCGCAGAGGCTATATGAAGCCCTGAAACTATTGCCCTGGATAATCTTTAAACCTTAAACCAAAACTATCCTCTGAAGTCTTCTTAAAACCAAACAATAGTTCAGCTTAACTATTAAAAAGCATCTGCCTAGAGCATTATGCTCTTTTAAGAACTATCTATATGGGATCAAATTGACAACAGCACCTCGAAAGATTAGCTAGGAACCTTAGGGGACAGTGACTATGCTAATGGTGGAGGAACAAATCCAAAAAGGGGAGTAAGAATGGCTGCACAATTCTAAGAACGTAATCAGAGTCACTGAATTGTACATGTAGACACGTTGAATTGGTGTATGTTATGCTGTGCATATTCTCAACAACAACAACAAAATAATTTTTTTTAAAGGCTACTTCAGAAGCATTTAAGGCCCTGGTGGCATGGTGGTTAAAGTGTTCAGCTGCTAACTGAAAGGTGGTTCAAATCCACCAGCTGCTCAGCAGGATAAAGATGTAGCAGTCTGCTTCTGTAAGGATTTACAGCCTTGGAAAGCCTATGGGGCAGTTCTACTCTGTCCTACAAGGTCACTATGAGTTGGAATGGATTCAATGATAATCATCTAGAGATACAATTACAGTACAGTACTGTGGTTATTATTATTATTATTCAAATTCTATTTTAAAGATACATCCTGAAATGGATGAAATGAAATAATTTCTAGGATTTACTTTTAAGTAACCCAAGGTGATCTTGTCTTCACTATCACCTACCCAGCATCATCTTCCCCAGAGGTGATCCCTCCATAACTCTGAATCCCGTGGCTCCAAAGTTGTGCACTGACATACCCTGTGGTGTAAACTCACAGGGGTGCTGCTGAGAGTTACATTTCTCAAAGGAAACAAACAACATCTGTTAGATACCACATGAACTACTAATATTAAATTTTTGGAGCTAATTAATAAAATTGTTAATTATTTCTTTCAGCCTAGGGCATCATGCACAAAGAATGTTTGGAAACCTCTGTCTTAATCTCTACTAAAGTACTTTGTTCAATTCCAATAAGTTATATTTTTATATGATTTTAAATTGCTTTCGTTTCTTCCACCATGACCATTTCAATCACCACTATTAACCTGTTGGCTAACAGAGTGCCAAGCACATAGTAGGCTTATACGTTTACTTATTTAAACTATTGAATAAAAAAGCACTGATCAAATGAAGACATTAAAGCTTGATGAAGAAATATGAAGCAATAATAGAAAAAATTTTTAAAAATCACAGTAAGTCTCAATATGGAAATAGGTAGATATAAAAGTAAGAAAACATTATGACAAAACATTCCATTGTGGTAGTAATACCCAAGTGACAGAAATGCTGTCAAGAGAAGAAGACTGCTATAGTTAAGAAAGGTGCGACAAGAGACCAGACAGAGGAAAATGATATAATAAATTTCAAAATCAATAAATAAAACAATAAATAGGAATGAGAAAATGAGAGGAAACAAATATTTTCAAGTGGTAATCATTTTTCATGCACAGTGCTAAAAGTTTTCTATATTCTATTCCATTTACTCTTCCCAACAGTTATGTGAGGTGGGTATTGTCATCTTCATCTGCGGATGGGTGAAATGAAACTCACAGGAGTTAACTAAATCATTAAGTGTTGACTTATTTCTAAGTGATAAAGTCAAACTTGGAGCGTCAATCTCCCTTTTTTTTCTGCCTACCAAATGAAGAATATAGTTGAGGAATATTCCAAACATAAAATTACTGAGACACTGCTAAAGAAATTTTTCTGAATATAAATTTACTAGTGAAAAATAATTCGGGTCTTTTTTCCCCCACTTTGGTGATAAATGTCATGATTTTTTTCCCCCTGCTACCCTAAGGAATCAGAACTAAA
Organism: Trichechus manatus latirostris; assembly: GCF_000243295.1. Lineage (NCBI taxonomy): Eukaryota > Metazoa > Chordata > Mammalia > Sirenia > Trichechidae > Trichechus > Trichechus manatus. The sequence goes on from NW_004444173.1 coordinate 2,070,181, forward strand.
AAGAAATGGGCAGGGAAAATGAGTAGTTAGTAGTTTGTCAGAGAAATCTTTCGTCAAACCATTGAACTGACCATTTCTTGAAGAAAAATGGTCAAACATGACTGGTTAGAGGGGATTCATAGGTGGTTGTGGCAATCACATGTCTAAGTAAATTGATGCCCTTTCAACATCTTAAATCATAAGGCACAGTGACATTTGTCATAGGAATTTTAAACTATGAAGGGGAAAACATTTGTCATTCTATTATTTTTCTTTTTAATTGTTTTTCTCTTTAATTGTTTTTCTCTTTTGCTATTCCATAAAATTTAAGTAGACCGTCACCACTTTCAATCTCTACATTGTCAAGGCAGAGATTATAATAATTTTAACAGTAATCATAATGAGATGAATCACAAATTTGCCAGTAAGTAAATAATGCATTCGCCAATATAACACTCTAATTGAAAAGAGTTATTGTGCTTATTTATTTTTTAAAGTCATAGAAGGGATATGAAATGCTACTTATCTTTCCTTCTTTGATTTAATAACCAAGAAAGAAACGGACAGTTAATGACAAGCATGAAAAGTATAACAGTACTTTGCATTTGTTCAGGATTTTTCATCTGTGGGTTCTAGAACATTTTTAAAATACGAATGAAATCACTTTGATGAGGAAATGTTTTTTGCAGAGTACAAAACAGAGGAAATAAAAATATGAACGCTTTGCTCAAGAACACAATGCAGCAATGGCTTTGCAATATTTCAGCCATTATTTTTGTGTTTATTTTATTTATGACAGATTTTCTAAACAGATACTCATCAAAAGCAAGAATCAAGGGTTCTAGGCAGTCACCTATTTCTGGATAAAAATAGTTATTAGTTGCACTTACCTGGAAAGTTGTAATCAGCAAAAATACTATCTTTCATTTTACCAGCAGGCTTCAAATCACTTCACCTAAAGGTGAATTCACCTAAGACAAGTTTTTCTAAAATTCAATCCAGTTTAAATGTCTTATTTACTTATTTTTAATTTGTACACTATACTTTCAATTTTGTATACTATTTTTGTCAGTTTTAAAAAAATTTAAGGCACTCATTCAACATGTTGTATAAGAAGTTTAAGAAAACCATGGATCTGATCACAGCTTTTATAATTACTCTTTAGAACAATGTAGATGCATATCACTTTTTTTTTTTTTTTGCATTGGGAATTAACTTCCTTAGAAAAATCATTACATATTATGTGATTCTGTGACATGCTGCCCAGATTCCTGTTCAGAAATGAAGGATCTGTAACCTCAGCTGGAGTGCTGCCAGAAGGCTGCTCCCAGCTGTCTGTCCCTACAAAGATCACCTTGTCTAGAGAGACTGTATCACTCAAGGCCAGACTCCCTGCGCCTGGGAGGCCCACATCCAAAGACTGAGCAATATCAGTGTAATTTACCTCACCTGGAGACTACTTGGAAGTTCTCTCCCATCTTCAAAGCTCAATGTGGAGTCGACAGAGGTTGAAATTAGGACTGCATCACAACTCAACTTCTCCCTCTAACCAATCCTGTTTCCTTCCCTTCACTTCCTTCTACAGGTGATGGGCCCAAGAGTACTCCCCAGTCAACCTCCTCCACACCAATATTTGTCTGAAAGTCTGCAATCTAAGAAGTGAGGAGAATTTGTTTTGGGTGGAAAATTAGCAGTCCCTCCCACAGAAGGATCCTTCGAATCAAGAGGCACAAAATTATCCAAAACTGTTTACATTCCATCCATATTTTATAATTTTCATTTTTCATAAGCCAGTGAAGCCAACTTTCCTAAATTCTGCTGCTGCTGTCTCCTGAGTAAGTGAGGTGCAATTCAACTGCACTTTCGTTTCAAATGATATTAGAACCTTAGTCCCTGTCACAACTTTTGTGTTATTTCTATATGTTTACAGATTTCCACCTGCAGTAAAATTTACAAAGCTTTTGCAAAGTCAACTCCAGTCTTCAGAAGTACACCCTGCTGGAGTTGGTTGCCTTTGGTTGCTGTTTCCAGATGGACACATAAACAAATAATATGCTTTGTAGTATGTGTGTTTGTAATCACAGAGCCACAAATAAAAAAAAGACTGTCCACATCTATGTAGCACTAGCTATCCACCTAGGAGACAAAGCCATAGATGAACTTCTTCCAACCAAGTTTTTCTTTAGGGATTTCATTTTGTATAAGAGAAAAAGTATTTTTCTCAACCAAAATTCTACCAAACGTTTCAAGATTAATTCTGTGGCAATCCAGCAAATATCTGAGTGGTAGAGAAGGATTTCAGGTTTTCATTTTCATCGTATTAATAAAAAATTTTTTAAGAATGTAATTCAAGGCTGTAGTTGTGATGATGACAAAGATTTTCATCATATTAGACTGGACTGCTAGAATAATACCAAAACAAATATGCCAACACTTGCCAATGCAGAAATTAGAAAGTCACAATTTTGTGTGCAACTTTTTGACCAAAACAGCAAATCTAGATGTTTTTCTGGGTGTTATACACCTTTCTCTTATATTGTAATACTAGGATTTTTTTTTTAGGCAGAGCTATGGTCGGTAAATTGACTTTTCAAACTTTCAAAGACACTAATATATTTCAAGTTTCAGAAATAGCTTATAAACTAGAAATTCTCCTTTTGAATAGAATTAGTATGCGTATAACGGAAGAAAACCAGAAGCTTACAGCCCAGAGGGACGACAGTATTTCAATCCAATTGCATACTGACTGAAAATGGCATAGCTGCTATTTTCTTCAAAATATTCATTTCAAAATATTAAAAGATATTCCACTAATTCTAGAACAGATAACATAATTTGGTAGCAGAAATGGCTTCAATTTTCTTCCTTTGCTGGAAGGCTCAAACCAACTCAACCATTTCCAAAGCACATGTTCAATTTAGTTATCTGTTTCCTGAACAGATGTTCATGTGGTTATCTGCTGCAGGTTATTAATAAACTATTTACCAGTTTCGTGCCATCAAATTTTCTTATACCTTTCCAGTTGTTTTAGAGGTAATGAAATACTAAAGTTTTAGGTACAAAATATCTCAGACTAAACTGGCATCTTGCCCTTTCTTGTTTATATTCACTCAGGTGTCTATGACAATTTAGTTCATTGAAAATTATTCAGAACTACTAATCCGAGGTTCTTTTGAGGTAAGGCTAATTTCAAATTGCTTTAAATTGGTTCATTTTGTTTTCCTCTGCCTATGCATTCTCATATTGCCTCGAGTTAGAGGAACAGAAATATCATCAGCTTGTTATATTTTAAGGAGCTTTGATGGCACAGTGGTTAAAGCAGTTGACTGCTAACTGAAAGGTCGGTGGTTCAAAACCACCAGCAGCTCTGTAGGCAAAAGCTGTGGCAGTCTGCTTCCGCAGAGATGGACAGCCTAGGAAACCCTATGGGGTCACTATGAGTCGGAATCAACTGGATGGCAGTGGATTTTTGGTTTGTCATATTTTGGTTTATTTATGTTACATCCTGAAAGTGTTCGTTTGTAGCATGGTGGAAATATAAAAATAGCAACAAATATAATAGTTTAAATATAAATATGCAAATATATTTATA
>NW_004444173.1:2073882-2082604 GCF_000243295.1 Trichechus manatus latirostris
TTGTTATGAGGAGTCCTGGGTGGCACAAACAGATAAGCACTGACTACTAATTGAAAGGTTGTCAATTTAAACCCACCCAGAGGTGCCTCGAGAGACAAGCCTGGCAATCTGCTTCCAAAATATATCACAGCCTTGAAAAACCTATGGAGCAGTTCTACTCTGCACACAGGGGTCTCCATGAGTGGGAATCAACTCAATTGCAACTAAAATAACAATGTTGGTATGAATTCAAGAAACAAAATCTTGAACTGGTTTTAAATAGTAATTAACACCCTCTTCTAAACCCTAATTAACAATCAATGAAGATTATTAATAGCAAGTTATTAACTTATTCAATTACATACAAATCCTAATTAATAAGAAAGTTTATTCATTATTAATAACTGTTACTAACTTACTTAATCTGAAAAAAAATCCAAATTTTCTTTCTTAGCAAAAGAAAATATATTTGTTTTATTGATTTAAGCTAGGAACAAGTAGTCTTCTACTCTTCTTGTCACAGATATACACCATAATGAATAAATGGGATTTCAGAACAATCTTCTTGGAAAGTAATTGAAAAGAAGTTGTATTACCAGAACACACTCATGAGTCAACAGAAAATTAGAAGGATTATTTACTCATTTTTAAAATAAGATGGGTATGGACTTTGATTTCTGAAGCCTTAATATAAAAACATTTCCTATTTTTAAAAGCAGTTGGAGTTAATTGATTTGAAGTAGAAAAAATATCTTAAAATAGACTATTTTGATTGAGAAAAGTCATCCAATACGGTTGTTTAAATTCAATACACATTTATTATTATTATACACTGATTTGGGAGGGTCCCAATAGTTAACATCCTCAAGAAATTTACAGTCTAAAACGAAGAAAAGCTTGAAAACAACTAAAATAAAATAGAACTACCATCGCGTGCAATGAGGATACAGATTGAACATGGATTTATTTATTTTTAAAAGTGTATCTGCACCAGGTATAACAAGGCAGCATCAAAGTACAGATAAAACAGAAATTTACCTTTATCATGGCCAAGTTTGTACGACTAGTATCTAAGAAAAACAATCTGATGTTTTACATTCTATCAACTAACTAAATGTGATTTTAATGAATTGTTTTAAAAGTCATGTATATGCCAACCACATGTGTTACAGAGTAGAACTGCTCCATAGGTTTCTCAAGGGTGTGACCTGTTGGAAACAGATTGCAGGTCTTACTTCCAAGGTGCCTCTGGGTGGGTTTGAACTGCCAACCTTTTGGTTAGTAGTTTGGCACTCAACAATTTGTACCACTCAGGGTCTCCTAGATTGTTGTTTTTAGATGCAGTCAAGTTGGTTCTGACTCATAGCAACCCTATGTACAACAAAACAAAACACTGCCTGGTCCTGGGCCATCCTCACAATTGTTGCTGTGCTTGAACCCATCATTGCAGCCACTGTGTCAATCCATTTCATTGAGGGTCTTCCTCTCTTTTAGTGACCTTCTACTTTACCAGGCATGAAGTCCTTCTCCAGGGACTGGTCGTCTGTGATAAGATGTCCAAAGTACATAAGATGAAGTCTGGCCTTCCTTACTTCTAATGAGCATTCTGGCTGTACTTTCAAGACAGATTTGTTCGTTCTTCTGGCAGTCCATGATATATTCAATATTCTTTGCCAACATGGTAATTCAAAGGCATCAATTCTTCTTCGGTCTTCCTTATTCACTGTCAAGCTTTCACATGCATATGAGGCTATTGACAATACACTGGCTTGGGTCAGTCCCACCTTAGTCCTCAAAGTGACATTTTTGCGTTTTAACACTTTAAAGAGGTCTTTTACAGCAAATTTGCCCAATGCGATATGTCTTTTGATTTCTTGACTGCGGCTTCCATGGGTGTTGATTGTGGATCCAAGTAAAATGAAATTATTGAAAACATCAATCTTTTCTCCATTTGTCATGATGTTGCTTATTGGTCCAGTTGTGAGTATATCTGTCTTCTTTATATTGAGGAATAATCTGTACTAAAGGCTGTAGTCTTTGATATTCATCAGTAAGTGCTACAAGTCCTCTTCACTTACAAGCAAGGTTCTGTCATCTGCATATTGCAGGTTATTAATGAGTCTTCCTCTAATCCTGATGCCACGATCTTCTTCATGTAGTCCAGCTTCTCTGATTATATGCTTAGCAGACAGATTGAATAAGTATGGTGAAAATCAGCAAGGGAAATATTTTCAGTTAATAACTAGCCCCATACACTATGGGTGGCTATATAAATTGGTACGTGTTTGGAAAAGCAATTCATCAGTACATGATGAGAACCTTTAAAATTATCATACTTTTGGTCTCATGATTCTAATGTATATTCTGAAGAAATAAATTGAACAGAATGGAGTTGTGAAAGAGAAGTTTTTGAACTAAAAACGTTCAATATAATTGCTTACACTGTGACAAGCTGGGTTCAACTCTGACGTATGGAGTCTTTGTTTTCATTCCCATGAAAGCAGAGCCTAAGACATCTGCCACTAGTTTATTTGGAAGGTGATCCTAAGAAGGAGGAAAGCAGAAGTTGGAAGAGTAAGATAGAGGAGAGAAAAAAATCATTAAAGTTCAGCTGTCACTCTGGTTACTTCTGTGAGAAATGGAATTCAAATTTTCCTGGGATCCACCTGAGGAATCATTGCAAAAAGACAATAGAATTGTTCTTACAAAGGATGGAAGATTGGTACATTTATCTATCAACTTCTGAACCCCAGCAGATGAAGACTTTATGTATTAATCCCTCACATTTCTGGACTGCCCCATACTCCTGTAGTTACGAAAATTTCCTTAAGACAGAAAATCTTAAATTGTGTGAGACCCTTGAAATGCAAAGCTGCTGGGTCACACAGGAACTGTTCACAGCTGCAGCTCAAATCAGTAATGGGCCGAGTGCCTGTGGACCAGACTCCTATAAGCACCTGACACAAATAACCCCTTGTTATACTCAAATCTTCAGCTCATGTTCTACATTAAGAGTACTCACTGTGGTAGTTTGTCATTATCTAGAAAGATTTAAGAAAGATGAGTGAGTAGAACAAATACTGTCCCAATCTCTATTGCCTGTATTAAGACCATAGCTGATATTCATGGTCATCCTCCTCTACTGCCAATACTATAATTGGCTCAGCCTCAGGCAGTTCATCCACCACTTGTCTGTCAATTTGTCCCACTGTGGTGGCTTGCATGTTGCTGTGATGCTGGAAGTTATGCAACAAGTATTTCAAACAACAACAGTAGGCTCACCCATGGTGGACAGGTTTCAGCAGAACTTCTAGACTAAGACAGACTGGGGAGAAGGACCTAGCAATTTACTTCTTAAAAAAAAAAAAAAAAAAAAAAATTGGCCAGAGAAAACGTTGTGGAATAACAGGAAACATTGTCACATATAGTGCTGGAAGATGAGCCCCTCAGGTTGGAAACACTCAAAATACAACTGGGGAAGAGATGCCCCATCAAAGTAGAGTCAACCTTGATGACATGGATGGAGTCAAGCTTTTGAGACCTTCATTTGCTAGTGTGGCACAACTCAAAATGAGAAGAAACAGCTTCAAACATCCATTAATAATCAGAATATGGAATGTATGAAGTATGAATCTAGGAGAATTGGAAGTTGTCAAAAATGAAATGGAGAGCATAAACATTGATATCCTAGGCATTAGTGAGCTGAAGTGGACTGCTATGGACCATTTTGAATTGGAAAATTACATGGTCTACTTTGCTGGGAATAACAAATTGAAGAGAAGTGGTGTCACATTCATGGTCAAAAAGAACATTTCAAGATCTATTCTGAAGTACAATGCTGTTAGTGATAGGATAATATCCATATGCCTACAGGGAACACCAGTTAATATGACTATTATTCAAATATATGCACCAACCTTTAATGACAAAGATGAAGAAATTGAAGAATTTTACCAACTTCTGCAGTCTGAAATTGATCAAACATTCAAAAAAGATACATTGATAATTGCTGGTGATTGGAATGCAAAAGTTGGAAGCAAAGAAGGATTAGTAGTTGGAAAATATGGCTTTGGTGATATAAACTATGCCTGAGATCGCATGATAGAACTTAGCAAGACCAACAACCTATTCATTGGAAATACCTTTTTCAAAAACATGAACAACGACTATACATGTGGATCTCACCAGATGGAATACAAAGGAATCAAATCGACTACATCTGTGGAAAGAGATAATGGAGAAGCTCAATATCATTAGTTAGAACAAGGCCAGGGTCTCACTGTGAGACAACCTATCAATTGCTCATATGCAAGTTGAAGTTGAAGCTGAAGAAAATTAAAACAATTTCACCAGCACTAAAGTGAAACCTTGAGTCTATCCCACCTGAATTTAGAGATCATCTCAAATAGGTTTGATGCATTGAACACTAACACCTGAAGACCAGATGTGTTGTGAGATGACATCAAGGACATCATACAAGAAGAAAGCAAAAGGTCATTAAAAAGACAAGAAAGAAGAAAAGACCAAAATGGATGTCAGAAGGGTCTCTGAAACTTGATCTTGAACGTAGAGTAGCTAGGGCAAACAGAAGAAATGATGAAGTAAAAAACCTGAACAGAATATTTCAAAGGATGGCTAAGAAGACAAAGTAGAGTATTACAATGAAGTGTGCAAAGATGTGGAGTTAGAAAACCAAAAGGCAAGGACATGCTTGGTATTTCTCAAGTTGAAAGAAATGAAGAAAAAATTTGAGCCTAGAGTTGCAATATTGAGGGATTCTATGGACAAAATATTAAATGGCACAGGAAGTATCAAAAGAAGATGGAAGGAATACAGAGTCACTACCACTACCAAAAATAATTGGTAGTTGTTTGACCATTTCAGAAGTAGCATATGATCAAGAACTAATGGTATTGAAGGAAGAAGTCCAAGCTGCACTGAAGGCATTGGCAAAAAACAAGGCTCCAGGAATTGATGGAATACCAATTGAGATGTTTCAACAAAAGCGATGCAATACTAGAAGCTCTCACTTCTCTATGCCAAGAAATTTGGAAGACAGCTACCTGTCCAACAAAATAGAAGACATCCATATTTTTCCCATTTCAAAGGCAATTGATCAAAAAGAATGATGAAATTATCGAGCAATATCATCAATACCACATGCAAGTAAAATTTTGCTGAAAATAATTAAAAAATGATTGCAGCAGTACATCCACAGGGAACTGCCAGAAATTCAAGCTGGATTCAGAAGAGGACATGGATCAAGGGATATCATTACTGATGTCAGATGGATGTTGGCAAACTCTGAATACCAGAAAGATGTTCACCTGTATTTTATTGACTATGCAAAGGCATTCGACTGTGTGGATCTTAACAAATTATGGCTAACATTGTAAAGAATGGGAATTCTAGAACACTTAATCGTGCTCACGCAGAATCTTGCCATGGGGTTCTTTATCATCCCAGAACTTAAACAGTTTCTGAGGCCAACTCTTCAGACAGGGATTGGAGTGTACTATGGGACATAAAGTGATATTCTTGTGGAGTGTGCCTCTTAGTTCAAGTAGATACAAGTGACTAAATGGGCAGCTTCTGTCCAGAGGTGAAACGGGAAGGCAGAGAGGGTTAGGAGCTGGTTGAATGGACATGGGGAATCAGGGGGGGAAAGGAGAAGTGTGCTGTCACAGTATGGGGAGAGCAATTAGGGTCACATACAATGTATGTATTAATTTTTTTATGGAAAAAATTTAAAAAAATGATTCTTTAAAGCTACATTTAAAAAAAAAATCTGAATATGAGTAATTATATATTTGAAACCTCTACTATATAAAACATGAGATTTAGGAAGAAAATAAACACATAAAACATTAATATTATAAGTCACAGGTGTATAAAACATTTTTAAGAGTGTTTTCCAATTATCTCTAAATGAATTTGCTTTATATTTATACAGAGTAAAATATAAAATATAAGCCTCTAGTTAACTGCACAGGAGCCCTGGTGGTGTAGTGGTTAAGAGCTCGGCTGTTAACCAAAAGGTCGGCAGTTCGAATCCACCCTATGGGGCAGTTCTACTTTGTCCTATAGGGTTTCTTGAATTAGAATCAACTCAACGGCAATGGGTTTTTCTTTTTTTTAGTTACCTACATGGCAGTGCCTGGGTGGTTCAAATGGTTAAGGAAGCACACGACTACTAGCTGAAAGTTTGGCAGTTTAAACTCACTCAAAGGTGCCTCGGAATACAGGCCTGGTGATCTGCTTCTGAATGATCACAGCCTTGAAAACTCTATGGAGCAGTACCACTCTGCAGGTATGGGGTCGCCGTGAGTCAGAATTGGCTTGATGGCGACTAATAACAACAGTTACCTTCACAAGAGAAACTATATAAACTACTTGTAGTAATCTATAGTTAAAAATAAAAATTTGGTTACTGATCATGACTTTTTTTTTACTTTTGGATTTAATAGTAAATAATGTGTTATTCAGTCTGGTTAAAAATATAAATACACACTCCAACTCTGTTAAATGTCCAGCTTATTCCTAGAACTATTCTTCAACTTTATTTTTGTTTGTCTAAATCTATTTTGAAATAATAAACTGAAAACATTTTTATGGAGTCAAATTTCATAAGAGTGCTTAATATATTTCCTAGATATACTTCAATTAATTATATAATATATACCATAAACATAAATATTATTAAACAGAAAATAGATATTCCAAATGACAGATTCAATGTTTACTCAAATACAAGTAATTGAGCACTCACTGTGTGTCAAGATATTGGTAATAAATTAATCTACTACTTTTCTTCATTAAAGTATAACTTACTTTGCGTAAAGTTCATATATCTTACACATACATATTGATACAATTTTAAATACCATACATATTTATTCATCCTTCATCCAAGATGTAGAAAATTTTAAGTTACCTTGAACCATTTCCCAGTTTTTCCCCTAAGGTTAATCTTTATTTGACCTCTGTCATAATACACTAGTTTTGCCTGTGTTTGAAGTTCTTCTATATAGAAACAGTCAGTATGTACTCTCTAGTATCTAATTTCTTTCTCTCAACATTACGCTTGTGAGGTTTTTCCGTATTTTTGTGAGTCAATAGGGCACAAAATTGTTCTTTGTCATTGCTATGCTTGTTTCTATGTAACAATGAAAAACTATTTATTGATCTATTCCACTGTTCATGGACATTTGGGTTGTTTCCGATTTTTGGTTATTAAAAATGAATCTAATCTGAACATTTCTGCATACCTCTTTTAGCAGAAATAAGTCCTAATATATGCTAAGTGTATGTGAATTGCTGGACCATAAGGTAATGGTAAATGTTACCCAAAATAGCTATCCAAATTCACTCTCCTACAAGTTGTGTATGAAAGTCCCCATTTCTCAACATTTTGCCAACACTTGGTACCATCAGTTGTTTTAATTTTAGCTATTCGGTGGGCATGTAATGACATTTTAGTGTTGAATTCCATTTTCCTGATAATTAAGTACATAAAAGCCCATTTTAAGTGCTATTGAACATTTGTATATTCTCTTTGTGATGTGGTTTATGGTTGTTTGTTGTTCTTTCAATACATTGTAGGACTTCCTTATTCATTCTGAATGTAAGTCCTTTGCCGGAAATTAAAATACTTTTCCCAGTCTATAGCTTGAATTTTCATTCTTTAGAAGATGTCTTTTAAATAGAAGTTATTAATTTTATTGCGATTTAATTTATAAAAGTTTTCTCTATAATTTGTACTTCCCAAGATTTTTGTACTCTGAGATTATGAATTTATTTTCTGTTGTTGCATTCTACAAACTTCATTACTGTTTTGCTTTCCTCGTTTGGATTTACAATCTATCTTTAATCATTTCTTTTTTTTTTCTGTATAGGATGTGTGTTAAGGTGAAGACTTATTATTTTCCATATAAATATCCAATTGGCTAGCATCATTTACTGAAACAACCACATGCTTCATATTATACTGCAGTGACACCTCTGTCAAAAATCAGCTGAACTGAAATACATGTGTGGCTTTCTAGAATCTCTCTGTTCCATTAGCCTATTTTTGTGTCAATAAGTTACTGCCTTAATTGTTGGGAAAGTGGTCTTTTGTGCAGCCTTGAGACCCTCACCTGGACAGACTAATCAGAGCTTCAGACCAAGAACATCCCCTGATAATGCATCCTGGAAACTAAACCTCTCCTTCTGTCTCAGTTTTTTTCTTCTTCCATATCAAGGAAACTCCTTATGCATGTGTGTCATGTGGTACCTGGCTAATGTCACTTTTGTATCTTTTGCCAGTGTGGAGGGAACATGGTGGTTTGCCTGCTGCACAACAGAGTGGTGCTTGCAAACCACCAGCCCTGCTTCGGCTACGGAGTAAGACCTGCTGGCCGTAGGGGGCCGACACGCATGTATAGAACTGATCGTTACCTGACCAGTCTGTATGTAATTAAAGTATTCCAACCAAAGCCTGAACGACTCCTGTCTTTCTTGGTGACCTTGGACCTTGGTTCAACAATTAGTATAGCTTTATACTAATTTGTGATATCTGATACCCTTAGCTATGGATTTTATTATTTATTCCCTTCCAGATATATTTTAGAAATAGCTCATTGAATTAAACACACACACATACACATGTACAGACACAAACTTGCTCTGATATTGACAGAGATTGTACTGAAACTATCAGTAATTTTGGAGAGAATGATATCTTTCTTTTTTTTTTTTTTTT
>NW_004444173.1:2083303-2085156 GCF_000243295.1 Trichechus manatus latirostris
ACTACTCACCAAGGTAGAATGTAGAGCATTATCTTTATAAGTAGTGTCATGCCAATTGAGCTAGATGTTCCCAGAGACCATGGTCCCCAGAGCCCTCCGTCCAGCAACTCAGGAGAATGATATCTTTCAATACTTGTCTTCCAATTCATAAACATGGTTCATCTCTCCATCTATTTAGTTATTTAAATTTTTTCAATATTGCTGAGTATTTTTCAGTTAAAGGAGTCATGGTAGCGCAGTAGTTAAGCACTTAGCTGCTAACAGAATCCACCAGCCACTAGGCAGGGGGAAAAGGGTGTTGTAGTCTGCTTCCATAAAGATTACAGCCTTGGAAATACTATGAGGCAGTTCTGTTCTGTCCTGTAAAGTGCCTATGAGTCAGAATCGACTCAACGTAATGGGCATTTTTCAGTTTAGAGGTATTTTGTTAGTTTTTTTCTGATGTATTAATCTTTCATGGTGCTATTACAAATGGTATTGTTGATGAATTTCACTGTCCTCTTAGCTATTGCTAAGATACATACGTAATTGTTTTTTGATTATTAATCTTATATGCAGTGTACGTATACTCATCACAATATGCAAATTCATTTCTCATTTTTCATAGTTTTTTGGTTTCTTTAAGAGATTCTTCGGGATTTTCAATATACATAATTATGACATCCATAAATAATGAATGTTTTCATTATTTTTTCCAGTCCTAGCTAATTTAATTCTTCATCTTATCTTATTCCACTGGCCAGGACTACTCCAGTAACATGTTGAATAAAACTGGTATTGACATCCTTATGTTATTCCTTATCTCTAGAAAGGAGCAATTAATATTTCACCACCTAGGATGAGGGAGCATTTTACACCTGTGACCGTTAGGGTAGTGTCTCAACTTGGCTGGACCATGATTCTCAGTGGTTTGGCAGTCGTGATGTAGTTTGGCAGTCATATGATGTTGTGATCACTTCCATGATGAGATTTGATACAATGTGATCACCTCCATGACGGGATCTGCTGTGACTAGCCAATTAGCTGAAAGGGAGTTTCCTTGTGCTGTGGCCTGCATTGAATATAAGTGGACATTCTGGCAAGGCTCGTGGACTTTTGCTCACTCTGGATCCTACAGCTGGCTCCTGTTTGTCTGACCTCCGCTTCTTGGGACTTGAGCTAGTAGCTTACCTGCCATCTTGCCTGCCAATCTTGGGATTCGTCGATCTTTGCAGCCTGTAAACAAGAGCCCTGCCCTCTGACCTGCCAATCTTGGGTTCACCAGCCCCTGTGGCTACGTGAATCAGGAGAAGCCTCCAGCCTGACTCATGGATTTGGGACATTCCAACCTCTACAACCACATGAGCCATTTCCTTTATATAAATGTCTCTATATAGATATTTATACAGTTTACTGGTTTTGCTTCTCTAGAGAACCCAGCCTAAGACAACATCCATTATACTCTCCCTGCTTCAGTCTGCATTTTTTTTATGATTTATCTTCTGGTTCATTAACTTTGCCTTTTTCCGTGTCAAAATATTATCAGAACCTTGTATTAAATTCATTTCAGGTTTTGAATATTTCATTTTAAAAGTTTCCTTTTGTCCCTTTTCATAGATTCCAGTTATTCAGTGGAATTCATCGTCCCTCTACCCATTTACTGAAAATTATAAATCACATGTTATTTGTAAAAAAAAAATCATCCCATTTGATTTTTTTCCTCTCTTCATTCCTTTTCCTAGCCTCCTTTTGGGTTAATCTAGTTTTGTTTGTTGAAGATTCCATTTTATCTTCTTTTTTCATTTATTAGCTATAACTCTTTGTTTTGTTATTGCAGTGGTTGCTTTAGGAATATATATATATATATATATGTA
>NW_004444173.1:2085256-2102042 GCF_000243295.1 Trichechus manatus latirostris
TTTCATGTAGATGAGAATATCTTTTTTAAAAAAACATATACCCTTTTTAGATTTGAGTGGGAAGAAATATATACATATATATACATATATATATATATACCATTTTTTAAGTGATATTTATACCATTCCACATATAGTATAAGAAACTTTCAATGGTATACTTCCATTTATCTTTTTTAGTCTTTATGTTATGCATATATTATACTTACGCACATGTTATAAAGCCCAATATTAATTTTATTACCTTTTAGTGATATATGAAAGAAAAATAGATATTTACCTCCAGATTTCAATGCAGTATATTTTCTCCTACCTGAAGGATTTAATTTAACTTTCTTGCATTGTGGATCTGCTAGTGATTTTTTTTTTTTTTTTTAGCTTTAGTATGTGTGAACAGTCTTTATTTCTCCTTTGTTTTGAAAGATATTTGCTGGAAAGGGAATGCTAGGCTGATGGTTGTTTTTGTTTTTGAGTTTTTCGTCTTCTGTACTTTAGATATGTTGTCTCATTGTCATCTTTTTTGCATTATTTTTTATGAGAAAGCTACTTTCATCGATATATATGTTCTTCTGTGTATAATGTGTTATTTTTCTTTGGATACTTTTCAGTTTGATTATGATGTTCTTAGTGTATTTTTCTTGTGTTTGGAGTTTGTTGAGCTCACAGATCTGTGGTTTTATAGTTTTTTACCGAAATTGGAAGTTTTCAGCCTTTATTTCTTCTAAAATTTTATTTTGTTTTGTTTTCCCTTGTCACGTATCCACTCTTTGGGACTCCAATTTCATGTATATTAGATGGCTTGAAGTTGTATCCCAGTTCACTGATCATCTCAATAGAGTCAGAAAAAAATATTTGAAAATAATGCTATATTCATTTACGATGAATACTCTCAGAAAACTAGGAACAGAAGAGAACTTCTTTAAACTGATAAGGGCTTCTGTGAAAAATCTACAGCTAACAACATGGGATCAGAGCAAGATGAGACTATCTGCTTACACTATTTCTATTTAACCTTATATTAGAACTTTTGGCCTGTGAAATCAAGCAAGAAAAATAAATAAGGCACTTCCATACTGTAAAAGAGGTAGTGAAATTACCTTTATTTCCAGATGACATGATTGTTCATGTAGAATATCCAATGAAATCTAAAAGAAAATCACTAAAACAAAGAATTGAGTATTGTGAGGCTGCAAAAAATAAGATTAAATATGCATATATAGTGTCCCTGTATACTAGCAACAAACAATCAGAAATAAAAATATTAAAAGTATCATTTACTATAACATAAAAACTATGATGTACTTAGGGATATATCTGACAAAAGATGTGCAAAACTTGTACACAGAAAATTACAAAAAAATGTTTAAAAAAATTAAAGAAGAGCTAAATAAGTGGATAGATATATCTTGTCCAACAGTAGGAAGACATAATAATTTTAAGATGTTAATTCTCCACAAATTGATCCATAGATTCACAGCAATCTCTATCAAAATTTCAGTAGGATTTTTCTGTAGAAATTACCAAGATTAGTCTAAAAGTTATATGAATAATCAAAAGATGTAGAATATCCAAGAAATTAGAAAGGAAAGTTGGAAAACTAACAACTAACTGATTTCACCACTTAAGATAAAGCTACTGTAATCAAACCAGCGTAGCACTGGTGTAAAGACAGGCAAATGTTTCAATGGAAGAGAACAGAATCCAGAAATAGACCCACACATATATGGACCGTGTAGTTCTGACAAAGCTGCAAATATAATTCAGTGGAGAAAGGATATCCTTCCATTCAATGGTGAAACAGTGGTTAGCAAAGATTTTGTAGATCCAACCTAATAGCTTAATCCATAAACTAACAAATTGATAAGTTGCACTTTACCAAAATATTGTGCTGCACACAAGACAACTAAGATTTTTAAAAGGCTGTCCATGGAATAAAAGAAAATATTTGCTAATCATATATCTGATAAAGTAATTGTAATAAAAATATATAAAGAATTTTCAAAAGTAAATAATAACCAACAACCCAATCACAAAATGGACAAAAGATTTGAATAGAAACATCACCAAAGAAGATATGTGGCTGACAAATTAGCACTTGAAAAGATGCCCAACATCATTAGTTATTACAAATGCAAGTTAAATCTAATATTAGATACAACTATAGAGTTACTGGAGCCTTGGTGGCACAGTAGTTAAATGATACGGCTGCTAATCAAAAAGTCAGCAGTTCTAATCCACTAGCCACTCCTTGGAAACCCTATGGGGCCATTCTACTCTGTCCTATAGGATCGCTATGGGTTGGAATCAACTAGACGGCAATGGGTTTTACATAGCTACTAGAATGGCTAAAACAAAAACAGACCTGACCATACTAAATGTTGGTGAGAAAATAGAGAAATTGACATACTTACACATCGTTAATGGGAATATAAAATGGTACAACCATTTTGACATTTTCTTAAACTGTTAAACATATACCTACCCTGTGATCCAGTTGTTTCATTCCTTGAAACTGACCCAAGAAAGAAGAAAGCAAATGTCCAAAGACTTGTCCACAAACTCTCATAACAGCTATGTTTGTAATATCCAAAAACTGAAAACAACCAAATTTCCATCAACAGAGGAATGGATAAACAAGTTGTGCAATATCAATACAATGGAATCCTATTATCAATTAAAAATGAGGGAACTATTGATGCATGAAGCAATATGAATAAAACTCAAATCATTATACTAATTAGGAACAATTCAGACAAAAATTATATACTCTATGATTTCACTTATTGAAAACTCTAGAAAAGGCAAAGTAACTTATAATGAAAGGAGGTTTGTCTGGGGAAGGGGTGTAAGGAGACATGAGGGAGGGATATCAAAGAGACACTAGGAAGATTTTGGGAGTGAAGGATAGGTTTACTATCTTGATTGTGGTAATTGTTTCAAGAACGTATTCATATTTAAAACTGGTCATATTTCACACTTTAAACATGTCTTGTTTATTGTACATCAATTACCAAAAATAATAATAATAATAATGGTATGAGTTATTTTCAAGTAAAAACAAGAAATATTGAAAAATGTTTCTTCATCATTTTCACCAAATTCAAATTTGTATTTTCTGGGCTACCTTAAATTTTTTTTTTTGTATAAAATTTCCATTTTGCTACAATATTTTCAACAGAAACTTCTTTGAAATCGTCATTCCACCTGCACTTTCTACTTAAGGAAGCGATTCATTGCAGTGATTATTCTCTTTGCCTTGACTGATGATTTTATGATGTGGTCTGAAACCAGAATATGTAGACTTACTGCCTCTTCTGTCACAACATGTCCCCAATTTATCTTCTTCCTAATGCCCTTACCTTATGTTTTTTCTCCTTAAGCTTGGTTCTGTCCTATAATCGTATTCTTTGTGCCTATTCTGAATTTATACCCAGTATGCTCACTTATGGGAATTGAAATGTAAAACATTCGCCTTATCCTTTACAGGTATTTTGCTAACAGTGATTAACATATAGTAAATATTATAAAGATCTTTGGTGATAGGCTGATTAAATTTTTATATGTACTCTACTTGTACCTAGCATTTTCTTAAGCAAACTAAATAATATAGTTCATTCAATTATTTAACAACATTTTCTGAGTTTCTATTATAAGCCAGATCGTGTACTAATCTCTAGAGATTCAAGGATAAATTGAATAAATGTCTTGTCCTTTGGGACACTTGTTCAATCTCCTATAGCAGTTCTCAATCTAAGTATCACATATTCATATATTTTTAAATATAGTATCATTTTGGTGCATATATTTTTATATTTTATTTGGCATATGTGTGTATCTATTATGTATCACCTCAAAGATATTACTAACAGTCATGTTAGGCAAAGCAAAAAGTTTTCTCTACAGATAAGGACTTCCGTGAGTAGGACCAATTAAAGATAACTGAATTAGTTTCCAAGATATAGGATATATAAAAGGTTGCTGTGTTGACAGAACAAGAAATAGATTTCCTAAAGAAAAAAATAAATTAATTAGTCAGAACTCTTTAATAAGAACATTGCTATTTTTAACATGGTAACTCATTAATATTGATATACTATATTTGAAATATTAATTTCAAATTACTGCACTGCCTATGTTTAGACAAACTTTCTGGACAAAATCTCTATGACTGCCAATGCCACGTTCTCAAGGGAGTTGTATTTCACTCTGGCTCTGGCTGTAATTACAGCAAAACAGATGTAAAAATGGTTTGGGATCAACAGATCAGTATTGTTTGGAAATATTTGGCTTAGTTGCCTGGGAGGCACCCAAGGTTTGCCTACAAACAGGAGGTTTTTGACAGCAGGTCTTCTCAGTTGCCTGTAGCAGCCTCAATGATTGCTTTCACTCTATTATAATCCTTAAGGACTATAAATATTGCTTCAGTAAAGTTAAGTAGGACATCTTTGCAGTCTTTTCTAACAGGAAACTATTTAACATGTATATGATTTGCCACAAGACATAAATCATTTAAATTTTTTTAAAAATTTATTTTCTCTAGAATCGCAATTGTCTAAATTTAAGTAACAGAATTGGAAAGATAATATAGATAGATAGATATAATAGAAATAGATACATAGAATTGTGTCAGTAAAAATAACATGCATGAATATAGATATATAATCATTGCATCAATAAAAATATCACTTGGTGCCACCATTAGTAAGTCATATTAGGATATAATATTCTAGCATTGATTATACATTTATGTTGGCTTGCCCTATCTCTTCTGCTGTAACTATACTATAATCATTAATTTCATGTGTCAGCTTGGCTAGGCTATGAATCACAGTGGTTTGGCTAGATATTGGACTGGTTGCTGTTCCATAATGCAATGTAATGCAATACAATGCCTGCAATGTAACAATGCAATCACTTTCCATGATGTGATCTGATGTGATCAACCAATCAGTAGAAAGGGGAGTTTCCTTGGGGAGGGTGGTGTTCTGCCTGCAGAATATAAATGGATATTCTGGCAGAGATCGTTCTGTCTTTGATTTTGCACTCTCCTTGTCTCCTGATCACCAGATCCTGGGACATAAGCCTGCAAAAGTCTCTGATCAGTTCCATGACCTGCAGATTTTGGATATGCCAGCCCCAGCAATCCTGTGAGCCAGAAGAAGCCTTCTCCATACCATCTGACCTACAAATCTGGGACTTGCCAGCTCCCACAATTGTGTGAGCCATTCCCTTGAAGTAAATGTGTCTCAGTATATTTATATATTTACGTCTCACTGGGTTTGCTCTTCTAGAGAACCCAATGAAGACATATACCAAGTCATAGATGTGAAACAAGAAATACATTTAATCTACCTGTGCCCAACTTGTTTTTATAAAAAGGAATTTAGAAACAGACTGATGAGAATGTCCCCAGCTGTATTTATATATTTATTTAAATTTTCTAAATAAATGAGTTACCATGTTAAAACAGCGTGGAAAACTAAGGTATAAAAATATCCAAAAATTTTTATTTCATTAAAATTTAGATTGCTTCTTCCTGCACTTTTAAGAAACCTATTTATATTCAGGCTGGTGGAATGAGGAAATACAAATCCAACAGTTTTATAGTTATATGCACTTTAAAAATTTAGGTGCATTTTTATGAGTTGTATTGTCGTATTGTCATCTGTAAATACACCCTGACATTAATTTTATATCAGTACTAATAAAGTAGCAGATTTTTTTTAAAGTCATATTTCCCTTTCATTTAACATATATTACCCATACATCACTGAACTCTGCATATTCCTAATTGCAGAATTCTATACTGGAGTAGGGGGGCGGATATCATTTTTTAACCTCAGCTAATGATTAGCTTTTGGCCTAAACCACAGGGATTGATCTGCTCTTGTAATTTGTTTTCTAGAGATTTTAATATTATCAGATATTTTAAAACAATTGCTACCTCTGTTTTGACATATTTCCTGTCTTGTAGGCACTGTAAACCAGTAGAAATGATACATATTAGAGGTGATATCTTCCGGGGATCACACTGTGGATGTTATAACAAGAATCATCCCTTGAGACTAAGATAAGCTCTAAATTATTGATGATTTAAGCATTGTTTAAAAAAAAAAGAAGAAGACTCATGGCTACCCCATGTGTTGTAGAAGAGAACTGAGCTCTATAGGGTCTTCTTGATTGTAATCTTTTCGGAAGAAGAGAAGAAGATAGCCAGGCCTTTTTTCCACTGAGCCTCTGGATTGTAACAGCAAACTTTTCAGTTAGTAGTCAAGTGCAAACCATTTGTGCCACCCAGGGACCTTTTAAACATTGTTAGGTATATTAAAAAATCCACAGTCACTAATTACAAGTTGTTGTTTTTTTTTTTTTTTAAATTAAAATGCTTACAGAATTTCGGTTGTAAGGTCCATGGGAAAATTTTAATACATTTACTGACATATCATTGAATTCCACTTCTGTGCATATTTTGGCCTCCTTATGACTGAGGGGAAAAGGAGATTAAAAACAAACAAAAAAAAAGGCAAAACACATACATGCCACCAGTGTGGAAAATCTAGTCTTATGTAATGTCTAGAAATTTTAATGCCAAAAAAAAATTTCCCAGGAGAAGTCTATCCAATAGAACTTTGTGCAATCATGAAATTTTCTGTAACTCTCTGTCCAACATGGTAGTCACTTGCCACACTACTGATTGCTTGAAATGTGGCTACTGTGACTGAAACACTTAATTTTAATATCATTTAAATTTACATTTAAGTAACCATATGGAGTGAATGGCTAATGCATAGGACTAAGCAACCCTCAGGTAATGGTCTGCAAACATTATTTTCTTCATGGATACATTGAAAAGAGTAAAAATTATGTGCCACGGAATATTTTGTATATATTGACATTTTAAAGAAAACTATTCAACCAGTCTATAAAATATAGCCAATGTTTTTAAACTGAGACTTTGCATCTATTGTTGCGCGTTCGGAGCTTTGGTGGTGAAGTGGTTAAGAGCGCCACTGCTGACCAAAAGGTTGATGTTCCAACCCACCAGCCGCTCCTTGGAAACCCTACGGGCGGCTCTGTTCTGTCCTATAGGATCGCTATGAATCGGAATCGACCTGATGGCAACGGATATTACACATTTAAAGGATACTTGAATCATTTTCTTTACTTTCAGAAATGTTACCTTATTTTTTTCTCCTTGAATGTGAATTTAATTATTGTGCACCCAAACATTTCAAATACTAATTATGTATTTACATCTCAGCATTTTTATTACATTCAAACGTATTTATATGCTGACAAATATGTATAAACATATTTGTTTTCCTGTGACCCTGATGATTTTTTTCTTTGGTCAGTTTATTACATTTGTTAGTAGTACACCATTGCTCAAAATAACACATTTTTTGATAGTTATTAAACAAAGTAAATATTAAAAATGCAACTCTCGATTGATGATGTTTATTGCTAAAATCGGGGTTTAACTGCAACCCCACTTCTTTCTTTTTTTTTAAATAAATACAAGGAAATGATTTTTATGATCAGTATAATATTATCCAAAAACCAACCTCTGCTGTTGAATCGATTCCAACTCATAGCGACTTCAGAGGACAGAGTAGAACTGCCCGTAGGGTTTCCAAGGAGCATCTGTGGATTCAAACTGCTGATCTTTTTGGTTAGCAGCCAAGCTCTTAACCACTGTGCCACCAGATAATATTATTTAAATATCTGATTTCTCAGAATTATAGTTAAATATGTAAATATTAAATGATGGTCAAAGAAATAATAATGATCTGTCACTAGAAAACCCAATAGTCTTTTCCACCTTTTTGAAAGTTAAATGACAAAAATCAACTTACTTGCAGAAAATTATTGGTTTCTGGAAATGATTTGTCAAGACTTATGAAAAGACTATAACTTTACTCTTTATTCTTTTATATGCAGATATCTTGTATGCTGCAAGGATGGCAAATGTTTAATTTCAAAACACATTTTCAATAAGATATTTTTCATAAAATGCTTAATCTTATCAGAGGTTATAAATACATTTTCATCAAAACTCTGTAGTAGCAGAATTTGCTCATTCAATATGTGGAAATACCTATTACACAATCAAATTGGGAAAACCAACCTCATTGGCAACTCAATCAGTCAAAGAAGTTTTACTCTCTGTAAGAAAAAAGCCTGACTTTATTTTTTAAATTGGATAAATGTATGAAGACAATTTGCTAGGTCAAGCATTTCACTACTGAAGTCTAATCTGTGTTAATAGCTAGATAAGGCACAGATCCTTACCTTGAATAAGTCACATGGATCAAGCAAGATACGAAAGTCTTCATGATTTTGTATGGATGCCTTATATTAACTGCTATAGTACTGTCCCTCGGGGCAATGCATTCTTTGGCAAAGGTAAGGAGAGGGAAATGACAAGACCATAAAAAAGTACTTATCATAATTCCTGCCACATTCTACAAAATAAAATGAATTTAGAATGTCTCATAATGGGTGAAAAGACTGTTTCCTCTGCCTCACTGCTTCCTAAACCAAAATTTAGATCACACAGGATAAAAATCCTTCCAATCCAGTTGTTAATTTATGCCTTGGTTAAAGGACCCTTTCCAGACACCAATATTTGAAAGTATTTGTCACCTTAGTGGGGCAAGGTGTCCTAGTGAAATGTATGCCTTTATTTTGTCAAGTGGGAAAAGAGGAAAAGGACAACTGTGAACGGAAAGAAAGCAGTCATGATATTTTCATTACAGGTGTGTTCGCAGTCAGATCAGTTTTAGGAACGAGAACATACAGAAGAGGAGGTTCTTGAAAGTGATTTCCTAGAGACTATATATTTTCACATAGCCTTTAAAATAAACTTCATGCATCCCCAGTGGTGCATACTTCCAGTCCAAAGGCTGTTGATAGGTGGTATTATTAGTGGTGGTAACTTCCGACCTTTGATGTTGAGACATGGGGAAGCAGATTGTCCAACCGTAGTCCTATTTGTTCCATTTTTTAAAAATAATTTTTTTTTTCCCCAAAGAAACTTTAGGTACTTAGAAATAATGCATTAATTGGCAAAACATATGAATACTTTAGATGATGGAGAAATACTTGCTGTATTCAAGTAAGTTGCAGAGGTTAAAAGTCACCAAACCCCAAACCAAACCAAACCCGCTGCCGTCAAGTTGATTCTCACTTACAGCGACCCTATAGCACAGAGTAGAACTGCTCCACAGTTTTCAAGGAACGCCTGGTAGATTCCAACTGCTGACCTTTTGGTTAGCAGTTGTAGCTGTTAATCACTACGCCGCCAGGTTTTCGTAAAAGTCACCGGTACTTCCTACTGTCAAAAGAATTTAAAACATAATTAAAATTTCCTATTTATAAATTTTGAATATGAATTAAATTTAAGCATATGCCAAATATAGATCCAACTAAGTATAAAAATTCAGAGCAGAATGTATTTAAACTTTTTAGAAAGTTTCCAGTTATAACACTTCTCATAATAGGGGTATAACTGGTGTTTGTTAAATGTCAAATACACATCTCAAACAAGTATACTATGAAAATTTTATCTTTCCTATAATACATTTTTAAGTTTTCTTATCCTTAGCTTTCATATCCCTACTTTACAGCTGAAGCAACATAAAAACGTTAGTAAATTTCTCACTATCTTTTCTTTGAATAGAAAAAGAATCTTTTAATTTGAAACTAAAAGGCACTTATTGCTTTGCCAGTATTTTTGCAAGGAATTTTATCCATTTCTCTAGGGCTTCAACGTATAGGAAATTTTTCTTGGTTATTTTTAATTTAAAGGACCATACTTTATTTTCCTTTCTATTCTCAAGAAAAAAAAAAAAAAAGGTAAAAATTGGAAGCTATCATCTACCTTTTATCTAAATCTTGGACCTATTTCATCATTGCTAAATTGCAAACTTGGCAAAAATATTTTCTGTACCTTTCCATTGATTTTAAAAGTGAGTAAGTTTGAAAATTGGTAGTGTAAATAATTGAATCGCATAAAAGCTTGCATTTTTATCCAGTTACTTCTTAATGCTTCTCCTATCGCGTAATTGCTTCCTATTTAACACAACATAACCACCTCCCCCCAAAAAAAAATCCAAACCCGTTACCATTGAGTGACCCTATAGGGCAGAGTAGAACTACCCCATAGGGCTTCCAAGGCTGTAATCTTTATGGAAGCAGACTCCCACATCTTTCACCCACGGAGTGGTTGGTGGGTTTGAACCGTTGACCTTTCAGCCCAGCTCTTAAATTGTGCCACGGGCGCTTCCAGCTCAACCATAGGTTTTATTTAATTTGAGAACAGGCAAAGTGATTTACATTGAGGAATTTGGGCCGAAGGGTCTATTTGTACAAAGTATAGTGGATCTTTATAAGGAATTGTCTCGATGTCAGTATGCAAACTATTGTTACTGGACTACAATTTACCACAAAAACTAGTAACCCCAGTGATAGGCATTCTAAAAAATTCATCTTCTTGTTCTAGTAAGATAACAACTACTTAAGCTTAAAAGCAGCTGTCTTGTCAGATAACAATGTTCTCTAATAAAATCTGAATCCATTCTGAATACACTTATAATCCATTATTTTTATTCATCCTTAATTTTAGAATTTTGCATCTGTGGTCTAAGTGTACAGAAAACAGAACAGGTGCACTGTCAGGGACACATATATACATATACTCAAAGTATTTCATACAGGTGCTCTGTGCTGCATATTTTATATGCATTTTCTCTTTAATAATGAGGACAACAAATATTTTGATTTTTGTCATATCTTAGTGGTCACACTCTATTAATAATGAATAGGACAACATGAATCCTGATGAACATTCAAGAACTTCTGTAATTCTGAAGAAGTAAAGGAAGAAATAGATTTAGTAGGATTCTGACTTTCATGCTGAGAAGACTCAAATAACTTTGACCCAAGGATTGCTTCCAGGCTCTGAAGTAAGAAGAGAAAAAAAAAAAAAAAGCCATAAATTTTGAATTAGTGACATTTGTGTTTGTGCTCAATGATTGATTTGGTTGCCCTATGTCGTTTACTTGCTGGCTTACCAACATAGAGTTGGTGAATTCCTACATCCTAACACTTATCTCTGGATTAACATTGTTGCATCAAGATCTGTTTATAATTTTAGCAAAATGATTTTTTTTTTCCTCCATAGAATTTTACTCACTGTCTCCTATACAAGGAAAGATGATGCTGTCACATCCCATTTCTGTTCTGCTTATCAGGATGAGCTATGCTTCCTAACTCTTCAGCAGAGTACATCTTTGAGTGAGGAATGAATCTCTAAGGACCAGTAAGCAACTGGAGCGTCTCTCGGCCAGAGAAGAGAAAGGCAAGTATAATGCAATAATGAGTTTCCTCATTACATCCTGCCTATTCAAATTTATCACAGTCCTTATCCCAATTTATTATTTAGATTTGTGTAATTACTTTCTTTATAGGGCTATGGAATTCAGACTCCACCAAATGCAAACATTACAGCATTTTTTAATAGCCCCTTCCCTTCTCAAAGAGATGAAAATAAAAACAATTTATCGGTATATCGATGGTGACATGATTCATAAAACAGAGGTGATATTTAATAAGCTTTATGTCAATATAATCTCTACAATTCACCATAAAATTAATGCCATACAAATTTTACTTGCATTTTCTGATTGTGTTGTGTGGTTGACCACATTGTTACAATATTCTAAAGCTTTTGCCCTTCTAACTTTCTCTCAAATTCATTTAGCACCAGTAGGTAGTTATTTCCTGCCTGCCTTTCATTTTAGTGATGGGAAAAACATTAGTTTATACCTATAATTACTTTTCTTTGGAAAAAAGTATATATTTCCAAATATCTGTTCTAGACCTAGGGTAAGAGGAGGTTAAGTTTAAAAATCACTTCACCCTTCTCTACCAATACTATGTTAAACACTTCTTCTAAGGTTCTATGGGTCTAATTGAACTATCATCAGTCTCAAATGTCATCATCTCAGGATATCACTGTTTAATTTGCTATGCCTACAATGGGCTTATAGTGTCCTGGTGGAGACAACTTAATTCCCAGTTATTTAGTATTTTATATTTAGTACGTCTGACTAAGTCATGCCTGTCCTTTTTGCTTCTTATTTGTTAACTTTGCTTTTTTAATTTATTTTACCCTTTAAGTTATGTTTCACCTTTTCTCCCTATTCTCACCATTTTCTCTCATTTCGGTCATTTCCAAGTTTTTTCCTCATTTTACTGTGACAATACAATCCAACTTTGAAAGTTTGTGTTGTTTTTTTTTTTTTTTCTACTCTCCCTTTTCCTTGTGTTTAATTCAAGCAATATGAAGGCAACTAGTTTTCCCCCAGGGGAGCCCTTCCATTGTAGTGGGACAGGACCATTTAACTGGAAGCTCTACCAGAAAGATAATTCCAGCAGAAAGCAATTCAAGATGAAGCATTTAACTCACTCCATGAGGAACAGAGCAATAGGATTCTCTGCTTCAGAGGAACTCTGTTCGTAGTTGACTACTATGGAGACCTTCAGAGCTGTCAAATCAGAATTTTAAACTCCTTACTACTATTTTTATCCCCCTCAATAGCAACAATAAAAACAGTGAACACTTGTCATGGATTGAATTATGTCCCCCCAAAAATGTGTGTATCTGTTTGGCTGGGCCATGATTCCTGGTATTGTGTGATTTTCCTATATATTGTAAATCCTGCCTCTATGATTTTAATGAGGGAGGATGGGCAGCAATAGTGTTAGTGAAGCAGGGCTCAGTGTACAAGATTGGACTGTGTCCTGAGGCAATCTCTTGAGATATAAACAAAAGGAGTGAGCAGAGAGACGGGGACCTCATACCAGCAAGAAAGCAGCACCAGGAGCAGAGCACGTCCTTTAGACCCAGGGTCCCTGAGCCTGAGAAGCTCCTCTACCAGGGAAAGATTGATGACAAGGACCTTCCTCCAGAGCCAACAGAGAAAGACTTCCCCTGGAGCTGAAGCCCTGAAATTGGACTTTTAGCCTACTTTACTGTCAGGAAATAAATTTCTCTTTGTTAAAGCCAACAACTTGTGGTATTTCTGTTACAGCAGTACTAGATAACTAAGACAACCCTATTAAATGAAATTTCTGAAGTATAAATAGGAGGACTGGACAAATTTTCTAAACAAGTTTTATCTTTCTTCTCATTCAAAGTTTTACCAACAATCTTTTATATAATCATAACCGACATTTGTTTCTAATAAAGTAGAAAATAAATAAAAATACTTCAAACATATTCTAATATTTTAATAATTTTCTATTGTTATAAATTATAAATAACCTTATGTACGCCCAGGTGGCACAGTGGTTAAGAGCTTGGCTGGTAACCAAAACGTTGGCAGTTCGAATCCACCAACTGCTCTTTGGAAACCCTATGGGGCGCTTCTACTCTGTCCTATAGGGTTGCTGTGAGTTGGAATCAACTCGATGGCAATTTTTTTTTTTAATGTCACTTCTACTTAATTGTGCTCATGAGGAACCTGTACATATGCCATGAGGCAGTCCTTTGAACAGAACAGAGTGGCTTAAAATGAGGAAAGTCATGCATCAGGCTTGTATTATTTCATCACACCTAGTCAATCTGTATGCTGGGCAAATAATAGGAGAAGCTGGACTATATGAAGAAGAACATGGCATCAGGATTGGAGAAAGACTCATTAACAACCTACAATATGCAGATGAAACAACTTTGCTTGCTGAGAGTGACAAGGACTTGAAGCACTTATATGAAGATCAAAGACTACAGCTTTCAGTACAGATCACACCTCAACATAAAACAAAAATCCTCACAACTGGATGAATAAGCAACATCATAATAAACAGAAAAGATTAAAGTTCTCAACAATTACATTTTACTTGGATCCACAATCAATGCACATGGAAGCAGCTGTCAAGAAATCAAACAACACATTGCATTGGGCAAACCTACTGCAAAAGACCTCTTTAAAGTGTTAAAAAGCAAAGATGTGAGTTTGAGGACGGACCTGTCCCAAGCCATGGTATTTTCAATTGCCTCATATGCATGTGGAAGAGGTACAATGAATCAGGAAGACCAAAGAAGAACTGATGCCTTTTGAATTATGGTGTTGGGGAAGAATACTGAATATACCATGGACTGCCAGAAGAAATCTGTTTTGGAAGAAGTATAGCCAGAATGTTCCTTAGAAGTGAGGATGGCGAGACTTTGTCTTGTGTACTTTGGACATGTTATCAGGAGGGACCAGTTCCTGGAGAAGGACATCATGCTTGGTAACGTGAAAAAGAGGAAGACTCTCAAAAGATGATGGATCGACACAGTGGCTTCAAGAGTGGGCTCAAACATAGCAACAATTGTGAGGATGGTGCAGGACTGGGCAGTGTTTTGTTCTGTTGTACATGGGGTCACTATGAGTCTGAACCCACCTGATGATACCTAACAGCAACAATAATGCTAGTTCTAGTCAACACTCCAGCGTAATGTTTCAGGAAAAACATTCACTTTGAGTGAGCAAAACAAAAACCAAACAGATGCTCTTTGTTGGAATAAAAACAAAAAAAGGAAAAATAATGGAGTGTAAGCCACATTGAAAGAGGGTGTAACTGAGAGGCAAATGGAAAGACATGATAGGCCCAACTAATTATATAATGAACACAGTAATGTGTTGGGAATGTGAAATGAGAGAGGAACTGACATCACATCTCAAGTTTTATAATCTAGGTGTGAGAGGGTAGGTGAAATAGCATAAATAAATATTGAAAAGCATTTCATAAAATAGAGCTAAAGTTTTGAAAACCACATATTCAAACACATATTCATTAAAAAGACAGGACATAAAACATAATTAGCTGCTCGTACTCCATTTTTCCCTTCCCATTTCCAGGTTTTCTCCACCTTTAGATAAATGCAGTATCCTCGACCAAACTACTCATACAAAATTTTTCATCTTTTCTGTGCCCTTTTAAAATAGGGATGGCATATAAATCTTATCTCATGTGTGCACTCAATTAATGGATGGTGACTGCCTGGAAATTTCTGCTCAGAGGACCTGGAGGCTATGTCTGGGTTCAGGGACAAAGCAATGGTAAGTGTCATGAATTAGTGAGCAGAGAATGGGGCGCCACCCACATTTAAATTTAGGTAATAACTAATTTTAGAATTAGATTTCAGTCTACTCTTTAGTTTGTGACTCATACAAATATTTAGGCATTTGCTTTGAATTATTTGAATGACTGAAATAAAATACAATATTTGAACTAGCAAGAAAACTAAAGATAGGAAAGTGTATTTTATATAATAAAATCAAATCTATTTGGTAATGTTAGCTATATTATTCTTATGAAATTTTAGAACTTAGACTAAAGAGAACTACTATCAGATATAAGGATCTACATATTAACCTGACATCTCTTAGACACTCTTCCATTGATAGACATCTAATTTATATATATATACATATATATGTATATATAATGCTTGCAATAGTTATCTGAAAATCTTTAGGGCATTTTGTTAACTTCTAATTCCTGTGTTTCATATTTACATTCAGAAAGAGTATTTCCTTCAAGAAAGAAGAATGTTAATTCTTTTGGTAAGTTTCTTTTATGTATCTCTACACTCCAAAATTTATTTGTGGAGTAAGTTTAAAATTTTATATATCTGATGTTGTACAACAAAATGCACTACATATGCCTTTTAATGTACTCATTTATAAAATTGCTGATTTGATACACGTATCGAATGGAAGCAGGCCAGTGTTTCAACAATTCATTTCTAAACATAGCTCACTGAGATTTCTGTATTGAAAAGCCTCTGTTGTTCTTTAGCAAACCACTGAAGTGAATTTAGTGACTGGGAAAGCTGCCAGACAAACAGGAATACAAACCAAACTCCTTTAAAACATAGAATTACAACATCAAAGTAAGCATAATTACCACTTTTAATATCCTGGCCACTTTGACTTTGCCCTGAAAGAGACTCTACGTTTTTAAAGTCAGAAACCCAGGTTTAATTTTGACTTGACCAAAATTCAAATTTTCTAATACTGATCTCTGCAGATTAAGATTATTCTCTGGATTATGTTACATTTTTATAATGTAAACATAATAGTAAAGATTCCTGGTGGCACAAACGGTTAAGTGCCTGGCTGCTAACCAAAAAGTTGGTAGTTTGAACCCAACTACTGGTTCTGTGGGAGAAAGACCTGGCAATCTGCTCCCATAAAGATTACAGCCTAGGAAACCCTACAGGGCACAGTTCTATTCTGCACACATGGGGTCTCCCTGACTCAGAGTTGACTCAATAGCACACAACAACAACAATAACAAACATAATAATACTTTATTATATTTTTATTTTTTAAATAATATTTTATTCTGTTTTTGGTGAAAGTTTACACAGCAAACTAGGTTCCCATTTGACAATTTCTACATAAATTGTTAAGTGACATTAGTTACATTTTTCATAATGTGACAACATTCTCTTTAATTGATATTGTCAACATTCTTCTTTCTGAAAGAAACTTTCTTTTTGAATGTAAGTATGAAACACAAGAATTAGAAGTTAAATTTTTTTTTTTTTTAATTGCGTTCTGGTTGCTCCATTTCTAATACTGTAGTTTCATTGTTCCCTTATCTATTCATCTTTAATTTAGAGTAATTGCTGATCTTTTGGTCTCATACAGATTTTTTTTTAATGGAGCACCTTATTCAAAGATAATATCTTTTATTATGTGTTCCAGTGTTTTATTTTGCTGAAAGA
>NW_004444173.1:2102620-2105104 GCF_000243295.1 Trichechus manatus latirostris
GTGTTTGTCAACCTTAAAAAATATGTTTAACAGGGAGAAAACTATCAAAATTCACAAGAGAGTTTAGTTAAGCTTCTGGTTATATAATATATAAACAAAAAATCAATTGCTTTCATATATATTTAAACCATTTAAGAGAATTCGTAATTGATTTGTTTTTATCATGTGTGTGTCTCCCATACTCTCTCTATGTTTATATAATTTGCAACAAGTATAAATTGCATAGACTCTATATAAGATGAATAAAAACTGTTATTAAAAAACCGTAATTAAGACTTTGTTTAAATAAAAGAACATTTAGTGGCTTAGACTATTATAAAGATGTTAATTATCTTTATAATATGAAACATATATTATGCAGTACAAATCAATCATATTTCTTGACATTTTGAGGAGGCTTGTGTATATGTATATCATAATTCAATTTTTACAAAAGATAGAATAGATATAATACAATATGTGGAAAAATGTCTACATATTATGTGCTAAAATCATAGCATTTCTTTTTCATAAGTGGTAGATTTTACATTATTTTAATTGGAGTTTTTTTTTCTTTTTGCTTGTTTTCATTTTTTTATTTCGAAAATGTAATATTTTTTGGACTGTATGGTGCGACATAAAATGATACTCGTGAAGAGTGTGCTTCTTAGCTGAAATAGATACTTGAGACTACAAGGGCAGCTTCTGTCTGGAGGTGAGAAGAGAAGTCAGAGAGGGTTAGGAGCTTGTTGAATGGACATGGGAAACCACGGGCGGAAAGGAGTGTGCTGTCACAGTATAGGGAGAACAATTAGGGTCACATAAAAATGTCTGTATAAATTTTTGTGTGCGAGACTAACTTGAATTGTAAACTTTCACTTAAACTACAACAATTATAAAAAGTAAAAAAAAGTAATCTTTTTTTTATGAAAGTTGTAAATAGGAAAATCATAAAAACTGACAAAACACTTTTGAATTTCTTTTTTTTTCCTTTTTTAATTGTGCTTTAAGTGAAAGTTTACAACTCAAGTTAGTTTCTCATACAAAAATTTATACACATATTGTTATGTGACCGTAGTTGCTCTCTCTGCAATGTGTCAGCACACTCCTCCTTTCCACCCCGAATTTCCTGTGTCCATTCAACCAGCTCCTGTCCCTTTCTGCCTTTAGAATTTCTTGATGTACAAAAGATGAAATTCCAGGTTATGTGTTTCTGTATGCATGTATGTCTAAAATCAAGAAAAATAAAAATAATATTCACTTAAGTCTTTGGGTAATTCAGAAATGTGGAATTAAATAATTGGAAATAAAAAGAAGACAAAAATTTCTACTTACCAAAATAATTTTTACAAGAAAACAATCATTTAAAAAAAATTATATGCTATTTTGCTCATAAAATTAACAAATAGCCACAAGTGTTTAATACTTCTCATGTCCTTTGGGGCAGATAGAAGTTTTACAACCTATATTAAACAATAAATTCTACAAAGGGAAAATGCATGTTCCTTTCAAACACTTCAGACAGTTTATTCAACAATTACAATACGTATTCCTCTACATTTTTCCCATTCACCAGATTTTGTACCTATCTTCTCAATTTCTTGAATTTTCTATTTTATTGATGTGTAAAAAATGTTACTATGATTTTATTTGTAAATTATATTTACCAAAGTGTCATCTTCTTTTTTCCCCATAAAATAATTGGGTCATGGGTCTCCAAAAATGGTGATTTGTGAGCATTGGATATAATTTCTATTGAATTTAAGTTTAAAATGTAATCTTCCTTCTTAAGAAAACTATATTCTATACTGCCTAAATAGATACTCAAATATTGTGATCACATTTCATTCTAATACAAAGACCTATACTTAAAACTATAGCACTTATCTTACTAACTTTTTATCTAATATGAAAATATTTCTCAGATATAAGCTAGAATTAAAAAACATGCCATGTATTATAGCAAAAGCATTTGACATACAATTTTGTTCTCTAAGTTTATCTGCTCTTATAATAGACATATAATTTTATCTTGCTGTAATGAAAATACATTACCAAAAGTCTGTAATATCTTCATATTTATTTCATTATTCAACTGTACAGTATATCTTAAACCATATCTTCTTTTCATAGTAATATTACATATCATATGCTATAGTCTCCCTAATGATCAGTTGTTTCAAAATCTATAAAATTCAATGACAAAAGTTCATTGAAAATCTCTGCTGTTACTAAACTCAGAAGCTGATTGACTATCTGGAAATAATGCTTGTTTTTATATTAGTGATAATAATAGAGATGCCTATATTCTTCATTATTATTACAGAATTTGTAAAGAATTGATGGGTATTAATTACCTCATTTACTTATCACAACAAGCGTGTAAGATATTTTTCCCCAAACTGTGCTGTTGGTGAAACCTAAATTAAGACTGATTAAATGACTTGCATAGGATTACAAAACTAAAAGTGGTTGAGTCAGCATTAAGATCCAATAAATTTATAA
>NW_004444173.1:2106634-2108205 GCF_000243295.1 Trichechus manatus latirostris
ATTTATTAAAAGATATTTTTATTCTCTTTCAAAATCCTGGCTTATGGATAGATTTTAATCAATAGTTGATTCTCCTAGCAGAACTATATGTCTAAAATTTTGGATAAACTAAATCTGAATGTGTAAATCTTCACATTCCTGAATGAATCTAGGGCATATGGTCTCTTACATCATTAATTAAAGTATAATGCTTTTATAATCAAGATGCTTAATGGTTTAAGTAGTTGTCATTTTTATTCTCTAAGCAATTTCTAACGTTGAATGAACTTAATTTGGTTAAGATATTCATAGTGTAAATTATAAATTGCATGTTCCTTTAAAAGAAAGCACAGGTTTTATAAAGCACTCAATTGTATGAGAACACGAATGGAAGATGTCTCTGATCAAAATTAATGCAGTTGCATAGCAGCCAATTTGTAACCAGGACAATAAATAACCGCTAACACTAAATTCTGATGGGACATAATTTATCAGATAAAAACTAGAGGTCATGATGCATTCAAGACAGCTATTTGCAGAGCTGAATTTCATTGCAAAATAATTTAGGTAGAAATTTTGAACCAATTAATTCATTAAAGGCTGCCATTTATCAGCCTAAACAAGACGTTTCTCTTTCCTTCAATTAAGAAACTATTCCCAACCTATTAGATTCTCCAAGTATTTTATAGTTTAGAAATCCAAAAAGACAGATTAAAAATTAACCACATCAAAAACACTCATAAAAAGATTTTCAGGAGATATTCACTGCCCACTTTCCTAAGCATAAAAATATGTCAAAATATGACTTAGGTGCAAGTAAATAAGATGGACAAGTATTCCTATAGAGACCTCAGTTAAAGAAAAACTTGACAGCATTGGGCCCAAGATAAATGTATCCATATAGGTGGCTCAGTTTTAGAATAGTGAAGATTAAGTCATTATGTAAAATGTATTTTTATTTTAATTAAATTTGCAGATTTCTTTAGCAAAGAATATTTACTATATTAACCATTTCTTTATGACTAATGCCTATAGTGATATTATCAGTTATTGTAATTCAAGGAAGATATGTTTACAAATATAGACTGTGGATGAAGTTCTTAAAAGCTATAATATTTTTTTTTTGGAAGAAATACTGTCAGAATGCTCCTTAAAAGCAAGGATGGAGAGACTTTGTCTCATATACTTTGGACATGTATCAAGAGAGATCAATCCCTGGAGACGGATTGACATCGTGGCTGCAACAGTGGGCTAAAGCATAACAACAATTATGAGGATGGGGCAGAACAGGGCAGTATTTTGTTCTGTTGTACACAGGGTCGCTATGAGTCGGAAGCAACTTGAAGACACCTAACAACAACAACAAATTTTTAGTCACCTACTCTCTTATAAAACTAAATACTAATAGCTATAATAACACATAAAGTCTACTGAGTACAACATATACTATTCCTTATGTGGCCTTCTGTATTGGATGATAAAAGTGAATTATTTAGAGAAATAAAGATCAATCATGTCTAAACTTTTCCCTCCCAGGAGATATTATTTTCTTCTTCTTACCATCCAAAATACCTGCTGCTGTCATAGATTCC
>NW_004444173.1:2108877-2110301 GCF_000243295.1 Trichechus manatus latirostris
CAACTGCTGACCTTTAGCAGCGTAGCACTTACCCACATTCTAAATATCTGTGAAAACCTATGCATTTCTACTAATTGCAAAACAACAAACTCTTTGTTAAGAAAGTTACAAACTTAAATGCATGGGCTTTTGGAAATATAAATATAACATAATACAACGCTGTAGAAATGGAGTGTTACTCTTACCTCGATTGTAGGGATGAAATGCACAGTTACCTGTTTATTGGAAAGCAGTACCTATTATATTAAGTATCTTACAGATATAAAAGACAAGAGAAATTAACATAAAATATTTATTTGATGAAGAAATAAAGGAAATAAAAACAAAATTAGGTTTGTGAATATACTTTGCTAGAATTTGGAAAAGTTTGTTAACAGACTATACGCACTTTCAAAGGACACCATATCTATACAAAATGCTGAGTCATGAGCCTGCGATTTCAGAACTTCAGTGTTGAAAAGACTCATGAAATGATGGAAATCAAAATAGTTGAGGTAATTTCAAGCAGAACAATGTACTTCATGTTTTATCTACTTGTAACATACGGTTTTAAGAACCTAAAAACCACAATCCTCGTATGCTTCTTTTCTGCAGTTAACTTAATACAAATAGACAAATATTTCATCCCTTAACTTTTTTCTTTCTATTGAATTAGGTGAATGTACATCTTAAATTCGCGTGTAATTTTTATTTCAGTAATAACCTATCAGTACCTATTTTTCTTCCTCTACTGACATATTTTCACTGCCCTGCACCTTCCCAGAGAATATCAAGTCACTTCTCTGAAGATAAGCTCCTTTGTCTCCTACAGAGCTGAATCTCTCCTTTCATCTTAGAATTCCTTCATCTGCCACCATAAGAATGGAGTGAAAAGACTGTACTCCCATTTTAAATACAAAACTATTACTACTCGTCAGGAATTCCTGCTTCCCTTATTTCTTGATCCTTTCAGGTATACTTACCATAGGTTTCTTAATTCTTTTTTCTCTTATCAGGTTCCTTTCTGATTGAAGGTGATGGCAAGCGTGTTCTTGTATATTCCCTGTTTGCAGGGCCCTTTTTATCTGATTGTAAATATTGGTCTTTTTTTTATTGTACCAAAGGGACTGGTTGCTTGTGTCACATTTAAAAGAGTAGCAATAGGTAAATTGGGTTTAAAGGTATTAACGGTTATAAAATTTTAGTGAAATTTAGGGAACATAAGCAAACTTTCCTCTATACTTTCATACCACTCTCAATTCTTGTTTTTCCCTCTCAGTTCATTATCTTCCATTTATTAGATATTAGGAGGCCAAATAAAAACATAAAATTAAGTTGTACTTACTGTATACGACATTGAGAATACCAACATATTGAATATTCACTATGTTACTAGAGCAAAACTAAATAAAATCACCACCACCACCACCCCAACAACAAAAACA
>NW_004444173.1:2111777-2113673 GCF_000243295.1 Trichechus manatus latirostris
TGAATGTTCTTATGATGCTGGAAGTTATACCACCAGTATTTCAAATACCAGCATGGTCAGCAAGGGTAGAGAGGTTTCAGTGGAGCTTCCAGACTAAGACAGACTTGGAAGAAAGATCTGGTGCTCTACTTCCAAAAATTAGCCAGTGAAAACGCAATGGTTACAACAGAATATTGTCCCATATAGTACTGGAAGATAAGCCCTTTATGTTGGAAGGGACTAAAAATAAACAATGGCTGCAACACAATCTTGACAATGGTGCAGGACCAGGCAATATTTCATTCTGCTGTACATGGGGTCACCACAAGTCTGACTCTGAGCTGACTTGATGGCAACTAATGACAACAATTTTAAGATAATTCTAGGCTACAATTTACTTTATAGCTTGGTTTCCAAAATGTCCCTCCCCTATAATTTCACTTTCCTAACACATTGATAGGAAAGAGACAGAGAAAAGACTACATGTCCTTTTACTTTGTCTCTGATTTCCCACAGGAACTTCCAAACCATATATAGTTGATTCATTGACCTATTGAACAACATTTATTAAGTATCACTGTGTAACCTTGGTGTGCAGGTTAGGACAGTGTAAGAAGTTAACCAAGAATGTGGTTTTAGAATAGGTCTGTTGTTGTTGTTGCTGTTAGGTGCCGTCGAGTTGGTTCCAACTCATGGCAACCCTACATACAACAGAAAGAAATGCTGCCTGGTTCTGAGCCATCTTCACAGCTGTTGCTATGCTTGAGCCCATTGTTGCAGCCACTGTGTCAATCTATCTCCTCGATGGTCTTCCTCTTTTTCACTCACCCTCTACTTCACCAGGCATGATGTCGTTCTCCAGGGACTGATCCATCCTGATAACATGTTCAAAGTATGTGAGATGAAGTTTCGCCATCCTAGCTTTTAATGAGGATTCTGACTGTATTGCTCCACGACAGATTTATTTGTTCTTCTGGGAGTCCACGGTATATTCAATATTCTTCACCAACACCATAATTCAAAGGTATCAATTCTTCTTCAGTCTTCATTATTCATTGTCCATCTTTCCCATGCATACTAGGTGATTGAAAACACTGGGGCTTGGGTAAGGATCACCTTAGTCGTTAGAGTGACATCTTTGCTTTCTAAAACTTTAAAGAGATCTTGTGCAGCAGATTTGCCCAATGCAATATATAATTTGATTTCTTGACTACTGCTTCCATGGCATTGATTGTGGACCCAAGTAAAAGGAAATTATTTACAACTTCAATATTTTCTCCATTTATCATGATATTGATTATTAGTCCAGTTGTGAAAACTTTTGTTTTCTTTATGTTGAGGCCGTGAAGTCTGTGGTCTTCAATCTTTATCAGTAAATGCTTCAAGTCCTCTTCACTTTCAGCAAGCAAGGTTGTGTCATCTGCACATTGCAGGGTTATGAGTCTTCCTCCAATCCTGATGACATGTTCTTCTTCGTAAAGTCTAGCTCTTTGGATTATTTGCTCAGCCTACAGATTGAATTATTATGGTTAAAGGATATAACCCTAACACACACTTTCCTTTAAACCACGCAAATCCCCTTTTTCTATTCAAACAACTGCCTCTTGGTCTAAGTACAGGTTCCTCATGCGCACAATTTAGTGTTCTGGAATTCCTATTCTTCTCAATGTTATCCATAATTGGTTATGATCCACACAGTCAAATGCCTTTACATAGTCAGTAAAACACTGGTAAACATCTTTCTGATATTCTCTGCTTTCAGCCATGATCTATCTGACATCAGAAATTCTATTCCTTGTTCCAAGTCCTCTGCTGAATTCAGCTTGAATTTCTGCCAGTTCCCTGTCAATGTGCTGCTGCAACCGCTTTTGAATAATCTTCAGCAAAATTTTACTTGTGTGTGATATTAATGATATT
>NW_004444173.1:2114418-2115701 GCF_000243295.1 Trichechus manatus latirostris
GTCCTTGATGTCTGTCTTAGGCTGGGTTCTCTAGAGGAGCAAAACCAGTAAAGTGTATAAATATATATACAGAGAGATTTATATCAAGGAAACAGCTCACATGATTGTAGAGGCTAGAATGTCCCAAGTCTGTGGATCAGGGTAGAGGCCTCTCTCAATTCATGTAGCTGTAGGGGCTGGCGAACCCAAGATCGGTAGGTCAGAGAGCAGGGCTCCACTCATAGGCTGTGAAGATCGATGAATCCCAAGTTCAGCAGATAA
Source organism: Trichechus manatus latirostris (assembly GCF_000243295.1). NCBI lineage: Eukaryota > Metazoa > Chordata > Mammalia > Sirenia > Trichechidae > Trichechus > Trichechus manatus. The sequence goes on from NW_004444173.1 coordinate 2,114,680, forward strand.
GCTGACAGCTCAAGTCTCAAGAACCATAGGTCAGATGAACAGGAGGCAGCCGCAGCACCCAGAGTGAGCAAAAAGCCAGAACGTCTGCTTATATTCAGATGCAGGTCACATCCCCAAGGGAACTCCTTTTCATCTGATTGGTTACTCACAGCATATTCAACCATGGGGGTGATCACATATAAACACTGAGAATCATGGCCCAGCCAAGTTGACACACAGTCTTAACCATCACAGTCAGCCCCTTGTCAACCTGGTACCTGTACACATCTCCTTAAACCATACATAATCCCTGAATAAAAGCAATTATAAAGTCATGCTTGCGCCTAACATGATGCAACTAAGATGTGTACAATAGAAAACACACTAGCCCGGTTTACATCATATATTTTCTAAAGGAAACAAAAACATCTGATGCACACATACAAAGCAGAAATACTCATAACAATTACAGTCCCCGTTTCTGCAACTGGTGACTTGGCCATAACTGGTGTTTAGAATTACCTTCTTCCACTACTCATTCCATATTCCCTTTGCCCTCAGCAAGCACCTCAGCTGGTCATGGTTCTTTGCTTGGTGGGGTGACCCAAACCTCCATTCCTGAAGGGTCTAGGTCATTAGTAGTCATGTCAGAATTAGGTTGCTGCAGTTTTCCATTGACTTTAATCACAAGCCATGGTAGTACTAAGCGATGCCATAAGGGATCTCCTGCATTCCAGATATACTCTTCTTTACCTCCATTATGTAATATCAATCCAATTTCCTCTTGGTAATCAGGATCAATCATAGCAGCCAGTATGGTAACTCCCTTCTTTGTCTGTTGATCCAGAGACATAAGGAGGCCATAGTGGCCAGGTGGCATTCTAACTTCCAATTCAATAGAATCAGTGATGTGTCTCCAGGTGGGAGTACTCCTCCCTTGGGAACTAAGACATCTACACCTGCAGAGAATAAGGTCATGGGGACAGGAAGCAAAAATCTTGCAAGTGGGTCATTAGGGGTAATAGTGAGTGGTGTCACTCCCA
>NW_004444173.1:2117313-2118656 GCF_000243295.1 Trichechus manatus latirostris
CTGCCACTGACACTTCAAGCATCATATGGTCCAAGTGGAAGGCAGCTTGCACAGCATCCTGAACCTGTTGCAGAGCCTTCTCTTGTTCTGGCCCCCACTCAAACCTAGCAGCTTTTCAAGTCACTTGATAAATAGGCTGGAGTAGCACACCCAAATGAGGAATATGTTGCCTCCAAAATCTAAAGAGGTCCACTAGGTATTGCGCCTCCTTTTTAGTTGTGGGAGCAGCCATATGTGATAACTTATCCTTCACTTTAGACGGAATGTCTCGACATGCCCCACACCACTGGACACCTAGAAATTTCACTGGAGTGGAAGATGCCTGAATTTTTGTGGGATTTATTTCCCACCCTCTATGACACAAATGTTTTACCAGTAAGTCCAGAGTCATTGACACTTCTTCCTTACTAGGTCCAATCAGCAAATTGTCTTCAATGTAATGGACCAGTGTGATGTGGAAGGGAAAGACAATCAAGGTCCCTGCAGACTAAATTATGACGGGGCTGGAGAGTTGATGTAGCCCTGAGGTAGGCAAGTGAACGTGTATTGCTGGCCTTGTCAGCTGAAGACAAACTGCTTCTGGTGCTCCTTTGAAAGAGGTTTGGAGAAAAAGGCATTAGCCAGACCAATAGCTGCATCCCAGGTACCAGGAGATGTATTAATTTGCTCAAGCAGTGAAACTACATCTGGAACTGCAGCTGCAATTGGAGTCCCCACCTGGTTAAGTTTTCAATAAACTACTGTCATTCTCCAAGATCCATCTGTTTTTTGCACAGGCCAAATAGGTGAGTTGAATGGGTGTGTGCTGGGAATCACCACCCCCGCATCCTTCAAGTCCTTGATGGTGGCAGTAATCTCTGCAATCCCTCCAGGAAAGAAATGGTTTACTATTTTCATAGGTAGGGGCAGTTCTAATGGCTTCCGCTTGGCTTTTCCTACCACAATAGCCCTTACTCCATTTGTCAGGAATCCAATATGGGGGTGCTGCCAGTTGTTGAGTATATATATTCCAATTACGCGTTCTGTAACTGGGGAAATCACTGCAGAATGGGTTCTGGGACCCACAGGACCACTGTGAGAAGGACATGAGCCACAACTCCATTAATAACATGACCTCCATATCCCCTATTCTGATTGGTGGGCCACAGTGATGTTTTGGGTCTCCTGGAATTAGTGTCAGTTCACAGCCAATATCCAGTAATCCCTGAAAAGTCTGATTCTTTCCGTTTCCCCAATGAACAGTCACTCTCGTAAAAGGCCGTAGATCCCTTTGGGGAAGGCTGGGATAAAGATTAACAGTATAAATTTTTGTCAGTGTATTGGAGTCCTTCCTCAAGGGGACC